>NW_024420481.1:173421-182566 GCF_014898765.1 Herpailurus yagouaroundi
GTATTGAAGAGAGGCTTCACAGAGGGCACTGCATGGAAATGGGTGCTCAAGAAGAGGAAGGATTTGGGCCGATGGTGGTGGTGGTGGGGGGGGGGGAGACAGAAGAGACAACATGAACAAAACCCCAGGTACGTTTATTTAGCTGCACAGCGGGTTCAAAGGTAGAACATATTTAGGGCAGTAGTGGGAGAGGTGCTAACTGGGCTCATACTGTAGAACAGGGCCCGGCCCTTCTCACCGTCATGGCGCACACAGAAAGCAGCAATACGTTTAGGTGCTCTGGGGTAAACAGATGAGGCTGCTCATGTCTGGTGGGAACCGGTTTGGGGGCGTGGGCTCTGGCCAGAGGCAGCTGGAAGCAACCAGTCTGGAGCTCCGCCCCATACCTCTCCTAGCTGCCCCCCAAGCACTGAGCAGATCAGTATCTGGGTAGACCTGTGATCCACAGCAAGCCACTACGAAGGCTCTGAAGAGGCCGGTGAGGAGTTTATTCATTGTATGGAGTGAGGAGCCATCGAAGATTCATTGTTAACTGGAGAGTGGGCGTTAATACAGTTGAAGGATGTCTTAAAGGAGAAGACATTAATCATTTTATTTTTATTTTTTAGTGATCTTTCTCAGGTTTTTCAACCTTACACATTTAGAACTCGGAGGAATAGTACAACGATTATGAGCCGTCATACCCTGGTAAGTATAGAAGTAAGTATTTTTAGTGGTATGGCTTGGAGAAAATACTTCCAGACGTAGTTCGTTCTTAAGAGGATGTGCTATGTACCATCGTTCACTAAAGAAAAAAAATGATTTTACCTATCTTGCTCATGCTGTGGCCCTTGTCAGCTTTTGGTGCAAAACAGAGATCTGCTTAAGACTTTTTTCCTGGCTGTGGGACTTTGTGTTTTTAAAAATTGTTCGTTGTTTTTTTGTCACTGCTTGCATGATGGTTATGAGGGAAGTCAGGATTAACTTCTAAATATAGCTGAGAAAAATGGTCTTTATTTATCCCAGGAAGCAAAAAATCGTTTAGACATTAGCCGAGTATTTCTGACACTTACCTGTTGGACAGTGCTATGTATCCAAAGTGAAATCTCCTTTAAAATGCGTGTATTTATATTCTCGGTAGAGTTGCTAATTGTGACTGTTCTAAATAGCCCGAGCTGTCAGGGGTCACCCTATTAGTTGGACGCATTGGGAGAGATTATGATGAGGTTTTTAATATAGTAGCACTTCACATGTGGAGCCCACTTAGCCAGTAGCTGCATCACTCTGAAAGACATCTGAGATGTAAGCAAACAGACCTCTGAATGGCCGCACTAGATTTCCATAGTCTGCACAAAGGTTCATCAGTTTGTTTACAGGAGAGCCTCTGACCTCCAAATCATCTAAAATTATGCACAATCATAATAAGCTTCCAACTCAGTAGTGTGTGAGAAGCAGCAAATCAAAAGAGGTGCATTCGGGCTTAAGGTATACTAATAGCTGCTAGCAGAGGAGGAGAGGGGAAAACTGAAAAGCAGACCGGTTTTTAACAACGCAGTCTGTGGCTTAGCATAAGGGCTAAGAGCCTGTTAATGGTCCCTGAGGGTCTCACTGGCACTGAACTGTAAAATACTTGATGTTCTTAAGGATACCTGGGTCACTAACTTTTTTTCAAATTGTAGTGTACCATACCCTGTGTCTTTATGGTATTCTACATGTTACCGAGTCCTTTCACACTTTTAATCCTCATAGCCACCCCCTGCGAAGTAGGCAGGGCCAAAGATGTCCTTACCAGTTCAAAGAGGCAGCAGCTAAGACTCAGCTAATAGAAATGACTTGCTCAGAATCACACAATTGCTAAGTGGCAGAGCTGGGATTAGAATAGAGATGGGTCAAGGCCATTCTGGTTGGTAAAATCTGTTTAAGAAAGGAGAAATAAAATACACTTTTAAGGAAGATTTCCAGCTGAAGTGGCTAGAAATACTTAAAAGGGGGAAATGTTAGCTGTCTGGAGGTTTGATTTACCTCACCTTCTTCCCCGAGGATACTGGAAAATAGAACGGCTTCATTTCGCCCTGTAGATGAGAAATGTTTCTGCTTGTTACACAGCCATGCTCCCGATATCAGTAGTATAGCAAAGAAGGGAAAATGAATTCGCCTCTCTACACTTGACTTTGCTCTTTTCTAAGATGTGAAAATTCTTATCAACTCTGTCTTGATTCCCCTCTCCCTACTCCCTGACAGATACGTTTTGCTCTGGCTGCACTAAAATGCCTATTTCGCTGAAGGGGCCACATTGGTTCACTGCTCTTTGTGGATCCTTACGTTTTCCTTCCCTCCATCCCCTTCTCCTTTTGAGCTTCCTGGTTTGGGATGCCTTCCGGAGCACCCTTCGGGTACTTCGATCATCGGATGGGTTATACCACGTGTGTTCAATCACAGTGTCCTCTATAAATCTTAATACGCTTACCCACCTCTCAGATTAACCTGCAAAAGGCAAGGTGTTGAATGAAATGGAAAGGAGCGACGCAAGATCTGCAGGAGTTGTCTGTGCAGGATCTGACAACTGATCAGGTGTAAATGCAAGGGGAAGGAGGACTCCAGGGGACTGAACTTTTATTTCTTAGCGGCCAGGGGAAAAGCGTTGCCTTTATTATGAGTAGGGAAATTTCAAGGAATTGGTCATCTGAAGGGCCGGGAGATAAATTCTGGGCATGTTGGGCCCAAGGTGTCTGCCACTTACTCTGCGCTGTTCTCCAAAGCAATATTCTAATTAAAAATTGCGAGCTTCCTAGACCTTTCACTTTCAGTGGCTGACCCTTCTCTGTGAAGGCAGACGGTCATCTTGTATAAATGTCAGCTTTCTTACTCTTAAGATGTCGTTACCTTCACATGTGATGTTTTCTCCAATGGTTCCTAGATTTTCTGTCTCTTGTCACTTTGCTTGGTCTGTTGTCTCCACTCTAGTCCCCTCCTCCCTGGCTTTTTCGCTCCTGCCTTCTTCTCCTGACTCACACATTGAATATCTGGAACACAAACTTGTCTTTTTCCCTACGTCTCTCTTTGTTTTCCCTTGAACCCTCCGAGCTTCTACAAAGCCTAATCTACGCCCAGCTGCCTCCAGCTCCTTGTTTCCCAATTTCTTGCCAGCTACTCGACCAGTTTGTGATCTCACTGCTCCCACCACCATACTATTAAAAAACTGTTCTTGCAAAAATCACCAGTGCCCAGCGGCAGGGGCCTCTTTCCTTCTCCTACTTAGGCTCTTCGCTTTACTTCACACCATTAACAGCACCTCCTTGAAGTGCTTGGCTTTCTTCTCAGTTGGTACATTGCTCTTGTTTCTGGTACAAGACCCAGCATTTCTCCTCCCTGTCTTCCTTTTGGGTCTTCCTTCTAGTTCTTAGTTGACAAGTTGTACATTATATAGATGCAGCATCTACATTTCTGACTTCCTCTACTGTCAGCTTTTTGCACTCTTTACTTTGGCTTTCCTGATGATTTCGTTGCCCCTGGGGTTTCTTTTGTTCTCTGTCACGTCCATGTTCTCTGCCACACCACGGTATCCTGTTAGTGTTTCCTGCCTTAGAGACTTGCCTCGTGGCCCAGTGCTTTTCAAATGGCCTTATTAAGAGTTTAGTGGTAAACACGTGTTATTTTTATGAGTGGAAAAAAAAACCACTTTTGCAAAGGATTTTATTTGTAAAGTTTTTCTATTTACAGAGCCTAGGAGAGGAAAGAGAAAGAGAAAAGGGTGGGTACTGAAGAGATATCCTTTGAGGTCAAATCACATTTCAGTGTCTAACTTTTAAAAATGGCACCTGGATTAGCTTTTGCCTAGAAAACTTGGAGCAGTTTATCGCCATTTTATTCTACTCACTACCTTAGGGTTTTTAGAAGTTTTAATAGGATAGGGCCTCTTGTAACTGGATTGTGGTCTTATTTGTCTTACAGCATTACAAATTTGTTTGCGTTTCATTAGGGAGTAAATAGCAGTTGTTAACATTATGGCTATTAGAACCCTGTAAGGTCTCTTGAGATGAATTCTACCTTTCATTCTGGGATCAGATTGTGTTTATTTTGAAGGAACATGATTTGGCCCCCAGGCCATTTTAGCCTTGTGTTGTCAAAAAATGATGCTCTAAGGGAAAGGAATGGTTATTTGAAAAATATGCATTGCCGTCCACGTTGATTTTTTTTTCTTAACTAGTAAGGTTTGTGGTGTATATTCTACCACAGTGGTATATGTAGTGGTAGTGACCAAATTTTAGAAGTGATTTAGAGCATACAAACAAAATCTCCCTATTGCAGATTTGAAGTGTTTTCGATAAACACTAATCATAGACAAAATACTATACTGGGCTTCTTTGCCTATCTTCCTCCATGGGTGCATTGGTGTTAAAAATGACTACAAGTTTTTTCTTTCCCTTCTTACCTAGTTCTTTATTTTAGATAAGTGGGGTAATGGATATTTCCAAGGCCTGGGATCTTTTTTTACATGAACGTACACAGCTCTGCATTCATTTGGGAAAAGTGTTAAAGTCAGTGCCTGTCTTGCGACAGATGGTGCTTTGAGGTTGGACGCCTGGTGTACTTTCCAAAAACCGAGTGTCCTGCCTCTGGTGCATTAATGTTCAGTGATCTAAAGCGCTAGATCTCTGAGAAGAACGTGAAATCTTATTTGGGAGGAGGTTGGACACTCGTACTGACAGCAGACGCTGCTTTGTGATTCAGAAAGTAGTAAGTGTTTGCTTTTCCTTTCCAGTTGCTGTCGTCGTCACCAAATCGCGTTCCTAGTAGCAGACTGCATCAGATCAAAAGGGTAAATTCTACTTCCTAGCTCAGCTGCAGTTGTCTGAATCTTCCATTTGGATTTTATTTTCATTCTGAAGATGTAGATATTAAAAATGAGTCCACTCTGGGTGGCCATAGACAGATGCAAATTCTTCTGAGTGTGCGTGCAGGTGAAACACAGATGTGGCCTGGGTGACAGTCTTAGCATGTGCTGCTGTACTGTAACTATGTCAAAGACGGTAGAAAAGTCTTATTTATTTATTTTTTGGTAGAAAGAAGTCTTTTATTTAAATTTTTTTTTCAACGTTTATTTATTTTTGGGACAGAGAGACAGAGCATGAACGGGGGAGGGGCAGAGTGAGAGGGAGACACAGAATTGGAAACAGGCTCCAGGCTCCGAGCCATCAGCCCAGAGCCCGACGCGGGGCTCGAACTCACGGACCGCGAGATCGTGACCTGGCTGAAGTCGGACGCTTAACCGACTGTGCCACCCAGGCGCCCCAGAAAGAAGTCTTTTAAATTGTACTTTGAAGTAGAGAACTGTGTGGATGTGGGTAAATACTGTGTTTTCAGCATGTGCTTGTCTTCGTAGGAGGAAGGCATGGATATGATGAACAGAGAAACTGCACACGAACGGTTAGTGCTTCACAAGAACAGAGCAGAGCCTAATGTATGTCTTGCTTCTGAGCACTGACGGCCTGTCATTTTTATTTGTTTTAGGGAAGTGCAGACAGCAATGCAGATCAGCCAGTCATGGGACGAGAGCTTGAGCCTGGTAAAGTTCTCACATGTTTGCTTGTTTTTGATTTTCTGGAAACCTTTATGTCATTCCTTGGCTTCATTACTTTTTTTCAGACACTTCTGTCTCCCCCATTTCCAAATTTGTATTCGGTTTTTGATCTCTGCTTTTCCGCCAGGATATTAGATTGCAACTGTTTAGTGTCTGCATTTCTGTTCTAAAAGTGTAGGCGAGTTTGAGTAGTAAAGAAGAACTGTGATGGGCTGAATTGTGAATTACAAGGAAATAACATTTTATGTTTACAGAGTGATAGCGATTTTGAGAAGCCGGAGAAACTATATTCTCCTAAAAGGATTGACTTCACTCCAGTTTCTCCGGCACCATCACCCACCAGAGGGTTTGGAAAGGTAGGCTCCTTGACAAGGTGTTAGCTGTCTTTCACACACTGAGCTGTTTACTCTAAAACACACACGCGCGCACACACACACACACACATACGCACGCGCACACACACACACACACACACACACGCACAAATCGCCTCATTTTTTAAAAAATCCAATGACTGGAAGGAAAATCCATGAAAGTTTCTGATAGTAACTTGAAGAAAATGGTACGTCAGTCTAGGTACATATTCCTACGCGTGTGTGTTTCTGCGTATGTAAAATATACACACACAGCTAAGCAGTTCTAAGGATGTCGTTTCTATTATTTTGAGAACTTTTTGAAAGCCAGAGCACTAGAACTATTTTAATATTAAATATGCTTTTTTCTAGCAATGTTTTTCACCATCCTTACAAATGTTTGTGAGCAGCAGTGGGCTGCCGCCAAGTCCCGTGCATAGTCCAAGACGCTTTTCCAGGTAAGTCAGCCTACTTTTCAAAAAATGTGGTTGAAATGCTACACGTTCAATTTGTGTCTCCCGATGACCTTTTTCCCCAACATTTTCTTATGGAAATTTTCCAACAGACAACAAAATTGGACACAATGAACATCCGTATACCTACCACCTATATTCTAGCAGTAACATTTTACCAGAGATGTGTTTTTTGAGACATGGTGCCAGAGAACGAACCCACGTACACACGCACACGTGCATGCGCGCAATAATCTATCCTTTGTAAGGATAAGGAAGGGGAAGGGATAGTGGCAGTCAAATCCAAATAGTTTTTTAATAAGGTTTATCTGTTTTGAAAAAACTTGTGGATATTTTATCTTACAGAATTATTTTTTTTTTAAGTTTTTTTAAAAATTATTATTTAAGTAATCTCTACACCCAATGTGAGGCTTGAACTCATGACTCTGAGATCAAGACTTGCGTGTGCTTCTGACTGAGCCAGCCAGGTGCCCCTAGACGATTTTTTAAAATAGCTTAAAATGCTGTGTTTTTTCAGATTATCATATTCCAGGTCAGATCATGTATTGGCAGTTCAGTTACTCAACTTACAACACAGGCATTTTCCATTTTTTTCTACATGACTGTCAATTTTATTGATTTATTTGGGCTATAATGTTTGTCTTGCATCTTAAAAGTACTTCACATCATCCTGTTTGTTTATTCTTTGAAGCAGGAGGAGTCAGAGTCCAGTCAAGTGCATTAGGCCCAGTGTTCTTGGTCCTCTTAAAAGAAAAGGTAAGTGTCCCACTTCTGATATTAAACCTAGTTGAGCTTCAATGACAAATTAGAATTTCTGTCTGAAAGTAGCTCAAGGCGTGATTCCTTTTTTCTGAAGAAATAGGAAATATTCTTCCCAATGTATGCTTTACTGATTCTGAAGTTTGTAAATTGGTTACTTAACACTGTCCATATTTTTTACACTTCACAACTGAATCTTATTCATATGTTAATATTACCAATATATATTCCAAAAATTTTGCCTCTCAGTGATCTGAATAGAAAACAGATGCAAGTTAATATGTTGCAGAAGTATGTGCTTATGTCATAGCGAATAGGTCTATAAACATGCTGTGTACTCAAATGCCTAGCCCCCGGAGTCTATTTTCAAAAGGCAAAAAAAAATTAATGCACGTTTAGTCATTATTCCTGGGCCTGTATCCATGTGATTGCAAGTGTTGGGGGTCATTTTAAATGAGAGTTTTAGTAATAATTTTGAAAAAGCAATGCACTAAGTGATTTCTTTGTGTAGATCTCTGTGGGGGCCAAGAAACAAGTCGCTCTCCTAATATTAGGTTAACAGGTACTTGCAGCTTTAGTGGAAACTCCAGTGATAGCATCATGCCCGGATTCCAAAAGTACGATATTTCAGATAACTTAAACTTAAAGATGGTGTGCTCTGGAAAATAGATTTTGATATGGTGACAATGTTTGTATTTAGCGAATAAATTTTACTTTACGAACTAGTAGCCTTAATGCCGCAGGGAATTATTTACAATCATAGGAACCTTCTCAGGAGGTATTACGTGACACTAACACCTGGAAACAAGAGCCATCATTATTGTTATTAATTTTAAATATCTTGCAGGAAATTGGTGGAATTAGTATGGTTGTTTAGTTTGAAAGCTATTCCAAAATATACCAGCAGATGGAGGGATTCTTTGCTAAAAAGGGCTAAAGTGTTTTGCTAACAAGGTGTTGTTGAAAGTCCAGCAGTAGCTTTTAGAAGCTCCATATTAAAGCATGGAAGAAGCAGATAAAGATATAACCTTTCCTGAGTTTCAGCGATTTTCAGAATAGTTCCAGAAGAGAGGTAATGTGAATTAACTGATAATATGAAAAAAAAATGAATGTTGCATTTGTTCTCGCTTGATCTTTCTTCATCCTAAGAATCTTGTACAGCTTTAAGTTCACAGTTACTAATTTTCTATTGGAGTACAGTTAGGCCCAAGAATTGAATTTTGTTTAATCTTCCATTGTAAAGCTCAGATAAGGAGCCTCAAAACTAAGGTATTTATTTGTGTGTTTTAGATCATGACTTATTTGGAAAGGGGCTTTTTCGGTCTAACCGAGGGTTTTTAGTCTTAGCACTCCTGGGGGCAAAATGTTGTTATTGTGATGGATGCAGTTTTTCTGCTACCTTCTAGATGTTCTGAGAAAATCTGGAAAATTGGGGTAGCCGGTACACCACCAATTTTGTGAATTGACTAATAATTGCTTTCGATTACAGATGGGCGTTCAGTTATTATTTTTTTTAAAAGAACCCTAGCGAAGAGTAAAAGTATGATTTTTTCATGGGATTTTCTTCTTCCATGCCACACATTTCATTTGTATGTAAAGATGTCAAAGGCTTCCTTAAACCTTACCTGGGTAGTCAAGCCCCCTGGGCCTCATCATGTGTAACATCTTAGAAAAATTAGGTTCCGATTTTCAGTATTTTCTCTTAACAGAGTTATTTTTTTTTAATCTTCATTTTACTAAGTAGTCTAAAGCAACCTTTGAGTTTATTAGACTACATACGTTTCAACCCATTTGACTTCAACTCGGGAAATGTTCCACTATTAAAATAATATAAAATCAATAGTCTTTCCTAATTCTCTAGGATAAATCATTATTCACTGTGAGCTTCAGCTATTTGGGGAGTCTTTATTTCTGCTGTGGTAAGCCTTGATTCATTTTGCCCGACGCAGTCAGTGTTCTTCTCTTCTGTTAAAGAACATGACTATATCCGTAGTGTGCTA
>NW_024420481.1:182966-197721 GCF_014898765.1 Herpailurus yagouaroundi
TTTTTTTTTTTTTTTTTTTTTTTTTTTTTTTTTTTTTTTTTTTTTTTAGGGCTGCTTACTTTTTGGTTGAGGTTCTATGGAAGCATGTTTCTTCCACCTTAAAGCGCATGGAAAAATAGCTTTGAAGGAATGGCTTGAAGAAGTATTCTGAGCTTTGGTTAAACAAAGATCATCCCATTTTAGCACCACGCCCGTATCTGTAAAATTGTTTTACAGTAGCATCATCTCTTTCTGTTTTAGGTGAAATGGAAACAGAAAGCCAGCCCAAGAGGCTCTTCCAAGGCACTACCAATATGCTGTCTCCGGAGGCTGCACAACTGTCTGATCTCAGTTCATGGTAAAAAATGAAATAAAATCAAAAAGATGTTAGGGTATGATCTATTTAAAAAGAGCCACATTAAAAGTACATTGGGATCATTTATAATAATATTCAACTTTTGATTCATGCTCTGTAGAAGGGAAATCTCCATGGAGGTACAGATACCGTGGAAAACCAGATCATTTGAAAGTCATTGAGTACTTTTTTGGGAATGTGTGTTTCTTCTCGGCACCTTCATTCCCAGCTCCTGTCAGGTCAGCCTCTCTCAGTGGGTGCTAATGGTGCGGGGGAGGGGCAGCAGCTGGCAGGCGGGAGACAGTGTTCCTGGGTCGCTGTGGACAGTGTGCATTGATCGTGACTGTTTTGCCACGTTTTGTAGTATATTCTTTTAACTGAGCAGAGAATACCGGCATCCTCTTAAGCATGGTGTTTTCTAAATAGCATTTCCTGTTGTTATAAAAATCTTTTGGAAATTTTGGAGGTATTCTGTCATAATCCTAACTGAGGTTTTGTTGTATACCAATACTTCCTGACTCCTGTGGTCTGTTCACATAATTTCTTTTAGTCTTACTCATCCAAGTTTGGGTGTCTAACTTAAGACCCTTCAGTGTTTTTGTGCAACAGTCAACTTCTCTTCATCTACCTGAAGTTGAGTACTTGGATGCTGATGTACATATTGGAAGGAAGGGGAAGGGATAGTGGCAGTGGCCAGGTAATATGTTGAAATCTTTTAGCATGTATTTCTAATCAACTCACTGAGCACCTGTGTTCTAGACACAGTTGTGTCTAGACTTTTTTGTTTGGCACCTTTCGTCAGGATTCTGAGTTTATAGCTGAGGGTCTTTTTTTTTTAAGAGCCCAACAGTACATTCACTTCAAAAAAAAAAAAAAAGGATGGAAATACTTATTTAAAAAGGGGGGGATTGGACGCATGGGTGGCTCAGTCAGTTAAGCGTCTGACTCTTGATTTTGGCTCAGGTCATGATTTCACAGTTTGTGAGTTGAAGCCCCGCATTAGGCTTTGTGCTGACAGCAGGGAGCCTCCTTGGGACTTTCTTTTTCTGCCCCTCACACACTTGCGTGTGCATATTCTCTCTCTCTCTCTCTCTCTCTTTCTCTCAAATAAAATAAATAAACACTTATACAAAAATAGAAGGACGGTGCCCTCTAAATGGAAGAATTGTGTAATCTACTTATAAGGTATAAGGATTAGCGATTCTTTCTTTCCAAATCAGATACTTGTTTTATGTAAGAGAACCTGTACTTCTAGTTGACCAAGAAGTCACAGATTATTCTAGTTTATTAGACTCGTCGATCAGTGCCGTTCTAATGTTGGAACAGATGTCTTTTAGATTGTTCTAGCTATTTTCAGCCCCACAGTCTCTCTTCTCTCTCATATGTGTCTGTCCTTGATGGCTCAGTGTGCTAATTTCGGTATAGAGTGCTTTTCCAGGTATGTAGATGATTGCAAAGAGAAAACTTCTAAAGCTTGTCAACAGGACTAGTGGATGAAACTCTATACTTAGTGGAAACTGCCTATCACTTTTATGGTAAAGTGTGTTTTAATATAGGCACATGACATTATAAATAGCTTTGCTTACCCAGTTACTAACCAAGCAACCAAGTTAGGGAAAAGATACGAAAGCATTTTGCCGAGCTGAAAACATACAGGGTGCGGTGGAGTTTTTAAATATTGTCATGGACTCTACAGGATGCCATAAAACAGGTTCACACAAATAAAAAGGGGAAGAGAGGGTATTTGCCAAGGGTCCCTACCTCTCCTTCAGGCGTTTATTCCTCTGAGCAGCAAAATGTACGTTGTCGACCATGGTGGCTGCGGTGAGGGTCCTATTTCTGTCCTATTTCTGTTGCCACTACGCTCATTCTCCTCCGACCTGTGACTAGCTATGAGAGCCCTGGGGACACTGACATTGGCGATCAAGGGCACTTTGATCCCTAAAGGCAAAAAGTGTTGCTTCACCCTGGAAAGATTTGTTTTATTCACATGAGACCAGTCATCGAGCAGTAACAAGCCAACATGTGGCTCAAGTAATATGTTAAAAAGAAATTTATTGCTCAAAACTCACACAACTAAGTGTGAAAGGTATGTAAGTAATTAAGCTTTAAAAGATGTTTTTAGTAAGTTCATGGCATCTGGACTTCTGAGAATATTAAAACTTAAAATTGCACTGACTTTTGGGACCCCTTGTACACTAGTGTTGCTGACATGTAGGCCTGCAATGAAGAGATTTTAAACATGAGTTATTCATGATATGTAAAAATCAGATCCTGCCTTTGCAGAAAGTGTTTTTCCTGTCTCTCTAATGCAGTTTCATTGATCAGACATCCGTATTCTTAGAAACGGGGACAGAGACGGAGACTGTGTTCTGGTTTCTGTTGCCAAGGGTAACAGTATACTTGATCGCTGAGGAAACCATATTTATATATTTTAGGGAGCAGAAAAGGTACCACCAGATCATAAGTAGATGTTATCTCATCATTTAAGTTATTGTAATTTGTTCTCTGCCCCACCCCATAAAGAAGAGATGGGTTTTAAAACTAAGTTAAACTTTATTTTTTTTAAAATATAATTTATTGTCAAATTGGCTGACATACAGTGTGTACATGTGCTCTTGGTTTTGGGGGTAGATTCCCGTGATTCATCGCTTGCATACAACACCCAGTGCTCATCCCAACAAGTGTCCTCCTCAATGTAAATTAAGCTTTATATGTCAGATAATAGTCTTTAAAATCTGATGTCTGAAGTGTAAATTAAGTGTGAAGTTTGAGTATGGACCCATTTGGGGTTTGTGTCCGGTGTGTTAACTGCCATGCAAAGGAATAGTAGGCCTGCTCTTCGTATCATATTTTTTACTAGATGAAAATTCTGAAATCTTTGCCAACCAAATCTGGGGAGCATTGTTAACCACAAGGCAGGAATTCTGTCATTCTGGATTTAGTCCTTCTGAACATCAAGAATTTTTTTTAACATTTTTATTTATTTTTGAGAGGCAGAGACAGAGCACAAGCCAGGGAGGGACAGAGAGAGAGAGGGAGACACAGAATCCGAAGCAGGCTGCAGCCTCTTGAGCTGTCAGCACAGAGCCCGTCGCAGGGCTCAAACCCACCAACCGTGAGATCATGACCTGAGCTGAAGTCGGACGCTCAACCGACTGAGCCACCCCGGCGCCCCTGAACATCAAGAATTTGACGATAGCTTGGAAGTTCACCTTTCCATGGTGCTTTGATTCTTTTTGTGTCTTGAGAACTCTTGTTCTGCTCCTTGTCCTTTTGGGGACAAGATTATCTGTGGCACGTTACATACAGGAATTTTGAGGGCCACCAGTCATATAGTGAAGATTAAGTGGTAGTCTGTTTCTCGCACAGAAAAGGACAAGTTCTCCCATGAAAATTTTCCCCGCTGCATCAGTGTTATTGTGACTGCTAATTTAGCCTTTATAGTTTTATTTTAACATTTTTCATTAGATTTCACTTAGTGACTTTAACATTATTTTTAATGGTATATGTGTCATGGCAAGAAAATTTAATCATGAATATGTGATATGTGCAAAGAATAAGACTTAATCATGATTTATTTTATAACAGAACTGTATTCGTATACCTCGAACATGGTTATGTGAGCAGCTTAGACATCTGTGCTGATACTTTAAAGTTCCTATCCCCAAGGTGACTGGGGAAATGATAATATTTAAATGTGTGATCTTAAAAACTTAGAAGTTATGCAGAAAGATAATGCTGGGTCTTCTTCAGGTGAGATGGTAGAGACCAGAGAATGTACCCTGGGGACCAGTTTAACCCACACCAAGGGGTAGGGGATGCCTTGTAAGTCTTAGCTTATACCAGGATCTGTGCTGGGGTTGGTAGAGCTGTGGCTTATTTCTAGTGCATTTACCTGCCTGCCAAATCTAACCTGATAGAATCCAGTTTATTGACCGCACAAGGCACCAAGTGGCTGACCCAGATGGATAATAGTGTGAGACACGCTGGACATCCTGATTTTGTTGTTACCTTATTATTTGAATGTTTTAATGATTCTCTTATGCTTTCACCCTTATTTTTTTTAGGCAGAGGGCACTACCGTAATAATTATAAGCATTTTTGTGTGATTTAGATATTGCGTCAATATGTACACACCATGGCTAGAATGAATTAGAATTCGTTCACTGTTATTAATGTTTATTTTTGAGAGAGAGCACGAGCAGGGGAGGGGCAGAGAGAGAGAGGAAGACACAGAATCCGCAGCAGGCTCCAGGCTCTGAGCTGTCTGCACAGAGCCCGACAGGGGGCTCAAACCCACAAACCGTGAGATCGTGACCTGAGCCGAAGTCAGACGCTCGGCCGACTGAGCCACGCAGGCACCCCATCGTTCACTTTTGATTTGTTACCCCTATGTCCAGTTCGAACTGTCTAGGTCCTCTGCTTTCCTTGCATTGTCTGGCTTTCAGCCATTAGTCTGAGGCTCATTAACACCTCCATCAGAGCTTAAGCTAGGAGGGGAAAAAGATAAACTCAAATTGGACCATATGTTGTTGCTTTTAGAAGGCCTGGTAGAAGGTTTAATAGTGAACACTATGAAAGTCACTTTTGTTCAGTGATCTATGAATAAAAAAATCACGTAAGTCTTGCTTTACATGGATATACTGTGGGTAGTTTGTGACTGTTGGATAGAACGGGTTTTAGTTTTGTGAAAATATCTGGAGTAAATTCTACTGGAGGCTAGATGGAGGTATGCTATTGTACTATAAAGGAACAAAGTTTTACGCATGTTCGTATTTAAGAATAGAGAAGAAATTCCTGAAAAGGAATAAACGAAACGAAAAATTCAGATTTGTATTCTTTTTCTCTTGGTAACTTCTTGGTAACTTCCCTGTTAGCTTATTTCTCTTAAGGTAATCAGTGGTGTTAGGTGAGAGCTCTCTCTGCATGAGTCATGTTCTGTGTTTTTGAATGAATGCAGGATTCACCTAAGCAAGCAGGTCTTATTACGAATGGAATCTTTTAACCCAGGGCTCACCATAAGTCTGGTGGCTGGAATAAGAAAGTCTTTATTTATATTCAGATTATCTGCTTGGTGGCCAAATTTTAATCTAAGTCTGTTTTTTCCTGCCAAGTAGCACAGAGCGTGTCCTTCGGCTGCCCAGCCAATATGTGCTTTAGGAAAGTAAATTCATTTTAATATTAGTCTAGGCAAAATGCTGCAGGAGGAAAAATCACATATGTTCCAAAGGCAAATATAAAGGCCTTTTGATTTTCCAATGTCTTAGATTATCTGTGTAACTTTCTTTCAGTACTTTGAATAATTCATATTTTAGACCTATTTTCCCATTGGGTTGAAAAAATATCAGAGCCAGCTAAATTTTCCGAACTTCTTACTTAAAAGTGGTATTATTAATGATGCATTTCACAGCAGTGAGCATAGACTGGGAGTACTGTGGACTATACTGTTTCCATTTTTATTTTTGCTTTTCCGAAGCTTATTTGTATTCTGTCTCCGCCTAAAAACAATCCACAGGCAATAGAAATGACATTTTGAAGAAAAATAGCAGAGAAGTGTGTGGAGGGGAATGTTACATGTTGTTGAGGTGGGGGAGGTATAGGGCCCAGAAACTTCCAAATGTACCATGGGTTAACACTGGAACTACATTAACTTGGAAATTCATAAAAATGATGTTAAATGCTTTTTTTTTAAAAAAAATTTTTTTAGTGTTTATTTTTGAGAGAGAGAGAAAAATAGCGAGCGAGCGAGGGGCAGAGAGAGAGGGGACAGAATCCGAAGCAGGCTCCAGGCTCTGAGCTGTCAGCACAGAGCCCGACGTGGGGCTTAAATTTGCAAATCGTGAGATCATGACCTGAGCCGAAGTCGGACACTTACCGACTGAGCCACCCAGGCGCCCCGATATTAAGTACTCTTAATATTGAGCCTCAGAGCACTTTAGACCAGTGTGGGCTTTTGTAGAAGAGCTAGTAACCAGACTTCATTTAGAATCCATATTTCCTGATCATTAATCCTTCTCCAATTCTATGCTTGCTTCCCTTTCCAAAATTAAAAAGTGTGTGTGTGTAAATCCTAAAACTGCCTGACTGCCTCTCCAGCTTTGTCTCTCATTGTGTTCTTACCCTTTGTACTTAACAGCCACACTAGCCTGCTTTTGGCTCCTAAAACTACCCTTGCTTCCTCCCAGACCACACCTGGTTAATGCCTACTCAGAGTATCTTCCAAGTGACAACTCACGTATCACTTTTGGGGAACGTGTTCCTCCCTGTTCCTCCAAATTAGATCAGGTTACCCATGTTGTGTACTCGCAGAGCCCTTTGTATCTTGCTTTTATTGCTTTGATCACAAATTATATATGTATTAGCAGAGTTATTTAAATGTCTGTCTCCTGTACTGTACTGTAAGTTCGATGAGGGCAGGGACCATGTCTGTCTTAGACACCACTGTATTTCTAATGTCTAGCCTACTTCCTGCACTTGGTAGGTACTCAACAAATACTAGAATAAATGAATGTGAATGAATTCAGGCCAGATCTAGAGCATAGAACTTCACTGTTGGATCAGTGGGAATCTGAACCAGAAAGGCAGCCTGGTGCGCAACTGTGAAGGCTCTTAATTGTGAATACTGAAGTATGAAGCCAGGTTTGTGAAGCAGACCAGATGGGTGATTGGCAGCCATGAGAGCCTGGGCTGGATGGATAAGGAAGGCATCCCTGGGCTGAACTATAGAGGCCCTGATGCCCACATCAGGTGTTTTGGCGGAAGGATAGGCGCAGAAGCTAGTTGTCAGAATCAGAGAGGCAAGTGGAGGGTGGTGAGGGTATTGGGTCTGTGGCTAGAGAGCATTCCTTTAAAATTTTTTTTTCAACGTTTTTATTTATTTTTGGGACAGAGAGAGACAGAGCATGAACGGGGGAGGGGCAGAGAGAGAGGGAGACACAGAATCGGAAGCAGGCTCCAGGCTCCGAGCCATCAGCCCAGAGCCCGACGCGGGGCTCGAACTCACAGACCGCGAGATCGTGACCTGGCTGAAGTCGGACGCTTAACCGGCTGCGCCACCCAGGCGCCCCGAGAGCATTCCTTTTAGCAGCCTAACTGGACAGTAACTGAAGGCAGCTTGTAGAGATAGCAGGGACACCTTTGGGTTTTGAAAGCAAGAGAAAAGGAAAGGGTATAAGAAATTCACAAAATGAGAAGAATAGAAAAGACCAAAAATGGAGGGGGAAATCAGGAAACAAATGTGTTTGAATTGACGGCACCTTGGGAATGGGAAAGCGGTCAAATCTAGAGTAGCCGAACACCTGTTGTTCTGGAGTAGAGGAACCACGAAGCAGTGTACTTAATAGAGTACTTCAGACGGTCCAGGGTACCTCAACCAGGAACCATCGCTCTTACTCTAAGGCTGATGGGAAGGGAAGAAGGGAAATCTAAGGGTAGCAATCTCTTGAGCTAAAGGTAAGGGAGCTAACTCCCTCACAAAAATCGTGACCTGTCAAGGGGGACGCTGACATTCTGGTGCCTCCACGAGAGCACCAAAATGCTACAGAACCTTGAACGTCTTACTTTGGATTTCTGTGACTTTGTTTTTGCAGGTATCTGAATATAGTCCATTATGTAGTTCATTGCTGTTGCTTTTATGCTTTTTATTATTTTACAAATGCTCTTACCGATTCGTGAGTTCTTGAAACTATGTCGTTGCATGTTATGTTTACCTTTACCCTGATAGATGCATCTGCTTATAATTCTTTTTGCTTTGTCCTCAGTTCAGATATTTTGGATGGCAGTAGTAGCAGCAGTGGCTTATCCTCAGACTCACTGGCTAAAGGCAGCACAACCGCAGAGTCTCCAGTAGCATGCACCAATTCATGCTCTTCGTTCATCTTGATGGATGATCTCTCACCCAAGTGACTTACCCATTTCTGATTCAGTGTTTTAACTGCTGTTTCCTACACAAAACATTTCAGTGAGGAACGCAGAGAGCTTTGATCCATAATGAGGATTAAAGTGTGACAGACTTCAACCATTTCGATGCCGTTCTTTTTTGGCATCTCTCTCCTCTAAAGTTCAATTTTACGAGTGTAGTGACCTGACTCATGTCTCTTCTTGCTGATTTCGTTTTGGATCTAGTGACTAAATCTCAAATAACTCATTTTGATTGCTTAGAGTATATATTTTTTCCCTCCGTGCCTCAGAGAGCACCTATTTTAGAGTCTATGCGTTTAATAAAGGAAAGCACTGATGTGTATTTTCAACAGTGGTTCTTTTTCCCAGCAGTGACATGACAGCTAAAGTTGATCAGAAATTCTCTTGCTTGAGAGATTGTTTTTGTTGTCTGTTGACTACATAGTTTCAAATCTCTTTATTCCACGATAATAGATGGATTGCTTTCGATTATATTAAATTTTTATTTTTCCGCATCAGCTTAAAGTACATTATTTTGTTTCCCTTTCCTGTTTGAGCTGCTTACTTGCCATTTCTCACCGAGGGGAGGGAACACGTAGTTGCTTTCATTACTATCCATGTCGCTTTGCTGGTGGAGTGTATGACGTGAGGATTGATTTTAGTGCTGAGAATGTAAATGGACTGACGGGATGCCTGGATTAGTCACCGGAGGTTCTTATGCCTTAGCTTCCGCGGTTGATGTTTTTCTCCCCAAACCTGTTGCCCGAAGGAATATATAAAATATTGTTAATGTTTCTAGGTGGTGTTATCAAGGAGAAGAAATCCCTGCCTTGACCAGATGTGTGGAGCATCTACAAATGAATGAATAATGTTATTTACACACAAAGCACTGTGTAGAAAAGCGTACGCGGAGCTTGACAGCTTGTTTCGGGTGGTATTACGAGGCCCGAGGTGCCTTGGGGTGCAGTGTTGTGCTGTAAAGGTGTATGTCATAAGGTAGGCTAGAAAAGGGGGCTTTATGTGTCTTACTGCCACATGCTGTTTTGATTGCTGCTTTTTGCTGATTCCTTTCTCGTCCTTGGATTTGTTTGTTTTGTCGTGTGGTGAGTGCTGCTGCCCACTGTGTTTTGGTTATTGTGTTTTTGCCGCTAGAGTCAGAATCCAGTTCTTGTTGATGCTGCCTTCTAGCAAGGGCAGCTTCGTATCTCCGAGGAAGCTCTCAGGAGCCGCAAAAGTCCATGTTACTGTGCATTCTGCTTTTAAGAAGCTGTTGAGCTGTGAACAGTGGACATGATAGTAAGTCTGAGGTACCGTAAGTTATTTAATTTCTAAAAGAGGAAAATCCTGACAGAGCTATTTAAAAAAGCTGAGTGTAATCTATCGTTGTGTTATTTATTATTTAAAACTGTGTTAAAATGTTGTGATAGATTTCTTTTAATGTTGAGGCATCGTGGTTGGGTTGTCTGTGTTTAATATGCCAATTTTCCCGCTAGGATCATAATATTCCACGTCTTGAATGAATGTAAGAAATGGAAACTACTGCCTTTGTGTCCTTTGAAGGCAAAGATTCTTGAATTCTGAAGGAAGATGATGTGCTTTGAGGGTACTCACAGAGTAGTAACACTGTATGACTTGAAGGGAAATCTATCCTCTTTGAATTCTGAGAGAGCGTCGCTTAGCTTGCAGTAAGTTGTTCTGTTACAGCATCACACGTGGTGTTGATTTTAAACTGTAATAACCACCACGATGGCCACGAATGGCCTTGTTTCTCACATGGTTTTCCCCTGTGCAGAGTCCATAATCTTTCAATCCTAACATAAATGTATATATTATGAAGGTCGTTCCCTAGTGTGCCATTTTAAAGAGAAGTTACTTCGAGGGTATTCAGTGTGTTTATTCCGCTTGTGAAAGAACCACGTGAAGATGTTTCTGCCTATATAATACCGAGAAATGGTTTTCTCTTACAGGATACTTACCCACCTTCGCTCTACTGTCTTCTTTGCCTTAAAGGGATACTTTTGGCCATGAATTTTGGGCTCTAATTTAGGACTCTTGAGAAACAACCTTTGGAATGTGTTGATATTGAAATTTCTTCTTGAAATTCAGTGGTGGGTTAGAATTGGGACAGGAAAATGAAGTTGTTCCAATAGTAGGAGAACTAGGAGACCAGATGATTCACTTTATCGTTTAAACCGAGGTTCGTTTTTGTTGCTTAAATTGACTAGAAAGTTAAGTTTATGCAGGGATTGTTTTGGAATAAATAAAAAGAGATGCTAACCTTCAAATGAGCTCTGGTGACAGTACCCCTTTATTTTTATATAAAGTCTAATATTTGAAAAGTGGTCATTGTTATAAAATAAAATTCTCTCTTCCTATTCTAATATATCCTGTTTCAGGCTTCTATTTGAAAACAAGTACAAGAGATGATACGATAAGAAAATCCTATAGACGCTCTTTTTGCTTGACTAACTTATATAATCACTGTGTTTCATGATAACCGCTTTTGGAATAAATTCTAGAAAATTTTGTGAAATGCTGACCTTGTGTATATCTTAGAATGCAAATTTAATAAAGTGTGTACACATGCATAAAATTCTGTAAAAGTTGTTAAAGGCTCTTTTATTCTTCTGAATAATTCATTTTCTGCCTCCATATCCCCGTATTGCATTCTGTGTGTCTCATCGCAGTCAAGTTCGGGATGAAATGATACCAGGACCACAGAAGAATTAGCTGCATTGAAGTTGGGGCTGTTTCCCAAAACGGAAAGGAAACCGCTCCACACGGTCTGTCAGACTTTTCACGAGCATTCTGTAGAACGGGACGATTGAGACCGTTTTTGCCAAGACCACACAGACTTCTTACTTTATTTTTCATTTTTCTCTTGCTGTTTGTTTTTGACCTATTCATAAGACCTATTCATTTTGTTCCTATTCATAAATTGTTTTGGAACAACATGGGTGGGTAGACAGGTAAAAAATAAAAGCCTTGTGTGCGTGACTCAGGTCATAAACACTCCATTTTCTTTTCAGTATCTTAAAAACATGAACTGTTCTATTTCACACTTACGGAAAAGTGGCGACAGTAGCACGAAGAATTCCCGTACATCCTTCACCCAGGTTCCCTAGTTAACATTTTACCACGTTTGCTTTAGCATTCTCCCTCTGTTTCCCCCTCTCTTCTGTATGTGCGAATACTTCATACTTAAGAATTCACGTATTTTTTTCTAAACCATCTGAGGAGTTACAGAAATGACACCCCATTACCTTTACATGCTTCAGTGTACTTTTCCCAAAGACTGGGACGGTCTATGTAATAAAACTATCGAAATCAGGAAATTACCTTTGATAGAAAACTACCATCCAATCTGTAGACTCTATTCAAAGGTTTCCCGTGGTCCCAATAATGTTCTTTTAGCAAAAAGGAAAAAAAAAAAATCTTTTCTTCTGACCCAGGATTCAATCCAAGATTATGTGTTACACTTTGTTATGTGCCTTTGATCTCCCCCAATCTGAAGTCCCCAGTCTCTCCTTTTGCGATTTTCATACTTTTGAAAAGTACTGGCCAATTTTGAAAACTGTGCCTCAATTTAGGTTTCACTGCCGTTTCCTAGTTATTAAATTCAGGTCATGCATTTTGGGCAGAAATACCACAGAAGTGACACTGCATTGGCAGTGTGTTCTTGCAGGATACACATGATATCACCGTCCTTTTGCTGGTGATGGGAACCTTGGTCCTTTGGTTCAGGTGGTACCTGCCAGGTTTCTTTTGTACAGTTAATGGTTTCCCTTTGAAATTAAGAAAATGCTTTGTGTGGAGATCCTTTGAGGGTATATAAATATCCTGTTTCCTCAAACTTCCCCTCACTAGTTTTAGTATCCATAGATCATTCATGCCTGGTGGCATTATGATGGCCAACTGATGGTGACTCTCATTCTATCATTCTTTCTACATTTATTGGTTGGCGTAATACCGTAAACAAAAATTCCCTTCACCATTTATTTGCATCAGTGTGGGACTCATGGAGTCCTGTTTTATTTAGTCCGTGGGTTTTAAGTCATTTTTGTTATTTTGATATTCACATCGCAGATTTGGACACTGGAGAGAGCCCCTCCAAGCTGGCTCCTGTGTCCTTTTGACCAATCTCTGTTTTGTTTTGTTTTTTTTTAATTTTTTTTTTCAACGTTTATTTATTTTTGGGACAGAGAGAGACAGAGCATGAACGGGGGAGGGGCAGAGAGAGAGGGAGACACAGAATCGGAAACAGGCTCCAGGCTCTGAGCCATCAGCCCAGAGCCGGACGCGGGGCTGGAACTCACGGACCGCGAGATCGTGACCTGGCTGAAGTCGGACGCTTAACCGACTGCGCCACCCAGGCGCCCCCAATCTCTGGTTTTTTTGATCAGTGTTTCACTTATGTGGCTCAATATGCCCCAGAATCATACATTCCCTGCCCCAGCCTTGGGATCAGACATTTCTCTAAGGAGCCTTGATTCCTTTAATCTTTCAAAGCCAAAGTGTAGGCACTAGGTATCATCATCACTATCTGGATATCCTGGTCTAAAGGCCTTAGCATAGAGAAAATATATGTAAATGTGTGTGTGTGTGCATGCACACATATGTATCTGTCTTAAAAATCATGAGTTCAAACTGGTACCTTCGATTCCAGTTAAACACCACAGGGTTCATTCCAGGGTCCACCCTATCCATATTTGTAACTCCGATCTCTGACAGTGAGGACCCCGGTTCCCGTTATCCTCAATACGGTTGTTCATTTCCCCTGTATGTAACCGGTTTCTGACCCTGCCTGCCTCCTCAGTTCCAGCCATCTTCCTGCTCTGACCCTGATGGTCCCTCCAGTCCCACCAGCCCTGGCTGCCTCTGCAGAAGGGAAAGGGAAAACGGGCTTAAATACTCAGGTCTTAAATCTCCCTGGCTCACACCCATCCCAGCCACCATCCCTAAGCTCCTCTTCTGCGTTGAATTGCTCACAGCTCAGGGATTTCTTATGTTCATCAGTTTGACAAATTGATGACAAATTGAAGTCAATTTGACAAATTGACTTACTGAGCCCCGTGCTGGGAACTAAGTGCAGATTAAGTTCGTGCCTTCAAGTAGACCAGCCTGGTGGCATAAGCGGAAGTAATCTGGAAGCCCTGGTGTCGTGTGGTGAAGCACCGAGTGTGGTGGGGAACACCAAGGGAGAGTCCCTCACAACCTGGGCTGTGCTTCTGGAATGCCTCCCGGAAGAGGTAACACTGAAGCTGAATCTTGAAGAACAAACTTGGGGTGGAGGTGGGAGTCAGGTAGAGGGAAATAGGATACAGGTGCTACCACAGAGACAGGTAACTTGCTAAGAGAAGAAACGAGGCTGGAGAGAGAAACATCTGGTATTTCAGGACTTGAGAGTCAGGTTATGGGGGTGGAGGTTATGCGCATAGATGGAAGCAGTGGGATCAGCGGAGAACAGGGTGAAGGACCAAGTCCTGACCAGCACCAACACCGAAGAGACAGGTTGAAGGAGAGATGGGGCGGCGAGAGAGGTAGGAGAAAAACCTGGAGACAGGAGCTAACACCATCAGCGAAGCTAAGGAAGGCGTTGTCTCCACGGTCACTCAAGATGAGGACTGAAACTCTTCCCACTGGATCCGGTAATTCCGGTCCCCCGGAGACTTTCATTAGTGCGCTGTTGGGGAGGTGGGCGGGGCAAAAGCCAGACTGTCGTGGCTTGAATAAAGCGGGGAGTTTAGGAAATGGAGACAGACAGCACAGGCGGTGCCGGAATCTTCTAACTCCCTCCTTCCCTTCTCTCCCAGCCCTTGCTCAGTTACAACCCCCACTCGTTCCCCATTTTCTCCTCCGTATCCCCAGCAGCTAGCACTGTATCCAAAACATAACAGTCACTCAATAAAATTTTGTTGAGTAACTCCACCCTCTAACCAATAGGGGGAGATAGAGGAAAGTCACTCTAGCCTGTAGAGGGAGCTGAAAGGAAGTCAGGGGGAGTGTTCCCCTACAGAAGGAGCTGGAAGAAAACCCCCAGGGAAGTGTTAACCACACGCTCTGACCTCTAGGAGGAGCACCAAGCTTCTGGTCTTGCAGACATTCCTGAGGAAAACTTGCTTGAGGAGTCTGCGTCAGGGAGTCCAACGTTTAGGTAATACTTATTAATATATACCTAGCAAGTTCTGTTCGTTGCATGTGGTGCTGATATTCCATTTATGATAGTGATGTGAAGTTTTCTGTTAGAGTTAGCACATGATATTTTAAAACGTCTATTTAAAAAATGAATATAGGGGCGCCTGGGTGGCGCAGTCGGTTAAGCGTCCGACTTCAGCTCAGGTCACGATCTCGCGGTCCGTGAGTTTGAGCCCCGTGTCGGGCTCTGGGCTGATGGCTCAGAGCCTGGAGCCCGCTTCCGGTTCTGTGTCTCCCTCTCTCTCTGCCCCTCCCCCGTTCATGCTCTGTCTCTCTCTGTCTCAAAAATAACTAAACGTTTAAAAAAAAATTAAAAAAAAAATG
>NW_024420481.1:197821-213213 GCF_014898765.1 Herpailurus yagouaroundi
TAAACGTTTAAAAAAAAATTAAAAAAAAAATGAATATAACAAAAAGTGAGCTCATTTAAAGCAACATCTTAAATAAACAATAGTATGAGTGATAGATATCCAAGTTACTGCCCAAATCTTCAAAGTAAAGTTGAAATCAGAACTTAGATCCAGGAAAGCACTGGGTCACCGTGGTGTGTGGAACTGATGGTATGAAGAAGTTAAAGGCTGTTGAATCTGTGTGGAATGCTCTTTTTGGGTGCCTCTTGGATCCTCTCTTTCTGAGACTCTGATTCTGATTTTCCGTGAAGTGTGGTAAGAGGAGTCTGGTGCCTTCTGAGGAGAAGACACTCCTCTCAGCTTGAAAGTCAAGGGTCTGAGGAGAAGACACCCCTCTCAGCTTGAAAGTCAAGGGTCTGAGGAGAAGACACCCCTCTCAGCTTGAAAGTCAAGGGGGAACTTGGTTGGGGCTCAGGAAAAAGGAGCCTAAGGAGCACTTGACGCCTGGTTTGTTAGGTTCTGGTTTGTTTGAAATTGAGGTGTTTCCTGGGGACTTTCAGTGCTAAAACAAGGAAAGTCTTAGGCAAAGTAGGACCATTCAGTTACCCCGAGAGGTGTCTTGCCTTCCTCAGGTGTGGTTTTCCTTCAGTTTCTTTCCTTACCTCTCTTCTGACTGAAGGAGTGTTTAGAGTTCCAAAGCTAAGGTCAGAAGGTCACCCTCAGAGAAAGAAGGTTCCAGTCTAGGTCACTGAGGCCTATTTCGGGCAAAATGAATTTTTAGTCTAACCCATTTAGTGACTACACTGAAGTTTGAGGTGAAAGCCTGAGCTGGTCAAGTGTTTCTTTGAATCTGTTCTTCAGGCATTTATCTCCCTCCAAGACCTGTGGGGTACGGGTAGCAGGAAGGGGGACGCTGATTGGTGGTGGTGGTGGGTCAAGGATTCTAGGATTTGTAATCCTGATGGTGTATAGTTTCTCTTCAAGGAAAAAACTAACGTCTCATAGCAGTATTTAAAATTATTTTTTGTGTATTTTTCATCATTTTTTTATTCATTTAAAAAGTATCAGTTATGAAGGGGAAAAAGCTCATTATAAACATTATAATTATAAATAAAAACCTTATAGAAGTATGCAAAGTAAATAAAAACCCCTTTCCCCACAGCCTTCTCATCTGTAATGTAAGTTTGATTTGTAGACCTAATTAGCCTTTTTATACATATGCAAGCATCTTTATAATAGGCTCACATGCATATTGTAGAGCTTTTTATTGAAGTATACATACAGAAGAGTGTACTGCTTGATGAATGATCACAAACTGGATGTCCTGTGGAATGTTCTGGAAAACATGTCCTATGGAATGTTCTCTATGACCTGGGTGATAGTTACATGTGTTTATTCAGTTTGTGAAATTCACAGAGTGTGAATGGCTAGAAGTGGGCATTAGGGGGCGCTTCAGGAGTTCTGGACTGTTCTGTGACATGGGTGACGGTTAAATGGGTTCGTTTTGTTTGTGATAATTGATAGAGTGTTAAATGGCTGGAATTGGCATGGGGGGGTTCTTCAAGAGTTCTGGAATGTTCTATGTTGACCTTGGTGATGCTTACATGGGTTTATTCAGTTTGCAATAATTCATTGGGCATTGGGGAGTACGGAAGTGCTTCAGGAGTTCTAGAATGTGCTATGTTGACCTGGGTGATGGTTTATGGGTTCATTTTTAGCAACTGTATATTATTCCCTTGTACAAACATTCCATAATTTATTTAACTAATCCTTAATTGATGGTCATTTAGGCTGTTTATAATTTATTAGTATACACAAGTAATAGCATACATTTATTTTTGCTTCTGTAAGTATTTCTGCAGGAGAGATTTTTAGAAATGATAAATTGTTGGGTCAAAGGCTGTGTGTATTTTAGTCATTATTTTCCTTTTGAAAAGGTAATATAAGTTCAGGGTAAAAAATTCAAATAGTGACATGGGCATATAGGGAAAAGTCAGTCTTCCTTCTGCCCTTAACCCCCCAGTTCCATAAGGTCCTTCCTCAGAAGCAACCGGTGTTACCAGCTTTTGGTGGCTTTTTTCCAGAGACAGTCTGCATTGCATACGTATTTGCATATTTTATAGGCACTGCTTAAAACCACACATCCACCCCGCCAAGATTTTCCCAATTTATAATCTCTCCTATAGGGTATGAGAGTTCCTGTTACCCACTAGAGATGATTCAAGGCTTCTAGAAAGATTTGAGTGAAAGAAACAGATTTTATTAATTCATTGGAAATACAGGTTTCAAAATTCTACAGGTACAAAAGAGCAGTGAAATGTCCCCCTCCCATCTTCATCCCCTAGCCACCGTAGCTTTTCTTCCCCAAAACAGTTGTGTTTCCAGTTTCTTGTGTGTACTTACAGAGAGTTTGCATATGCAAACAAATGCATCAGTATTTTTTCCCAAAATTTCACACAGGCGTTAGCATTATTTTTATGAACTGTTACTATGTATTCCCCCCCCCCCCCCGCCGCCTTCTCCGCCCACCCAAAGTAAAACCTTTGTGACTTATAATAATAATTGTTCGTTTTTTCTCATGAGTCTAGGGGCAAGCTAGGAGGTTCCACTGATCTCAGTCGATCAGTTGAAGAGTCATCTGGGGATCAGTTCGTCTAGTATGGCCTCAGCCGGGATTATTCAGCTCTATTCCACAGGGTCTTTCACCTTCCAGCTTGTTCTTATTGTGGGGTTAGGGCTTCATAAGAACAGAAACCACAGGCCTCTGGAAGCCTAGGCTTGGATCTGGCGCACTGTAACTTCTGTTATATTTTATTGCTCAAAGCAAGTCACAGGCTAGCCCAGATTCAAGGCCTGTAAGGAGCTGTAAAGTCACCTTGCAAGGGATGTGGGTTTAGGGAAGGGAAGAAGTAAGTGATTTATTCCATCAAACGCAATGCTATGGGTAGGCATTGTTCTGTACCTTACCCTTTTTTCCTAACAATGTATCCTATATTTTGAAGATGACTTTGTATTAGTCCTCAGAGTGCTTCGTCGTTTCTTTTTCCTTCCAAGATTTTATTTAAATTCAAGTTAGTTAACATATAGTGTAGAATTGGTACCAGGAGCAGGATTTAGTGGTTCATTGCTTATGTATAACACCCAGTGCTCATCCCAACAAGCGCCCTCCTTAACGCCTGGCATCTATTTAGCTCATCCCCTCACCCACCTCCCCTCCAGCAACCCTCAGTTTGTTCTCTACAGTTAAGAGTCTCTTATGGTTTGCTTCCCTCTCTGTTTTTATCTTATTTTATTTTTCCTTCCCTTCCCCTATGGTCATCTGTTTTGTTTCTCAAATTCTGCATACGAGTGAAATCACATGGTATTTGTCTTTCTCTGACTGACTTATTTTGCTTAGCATAATACACTCTAGTTCCAGCCAAGTTGTTTCAAATGGCAAGATTTCATTCTTTTTGATGACTGAGTAGTATTCCATTGTGTATGTATATATACCACATCTTTATCCATTCATCAGTCGATGTCATTTTTTTATTCCATTTGATTTTGCTAGTTCCCTGTTGGAGGAAATTTTGACTGCTCCCAATCTTGTTATTACCTAACATTGCTGCAATGAATAACATTGATCATATGTCAGATAAATTTCTAGAAAGGGAACCACTGAGACAAAGGGTATGTGTATTTGTAATTTTGACAGGTGTGGCCAAATTCAATTAAATATTTTTTCAACTTTTTACTTGGAAAAATGTCAAACCTATAGAAAAGTTGGAAGAATAGTTCAATGAACACCTATATACCCTTCACCAAGATGAAACATTTTGTTCAGATTTGTTAAGATTGAACATTTGTTAGCGTTTTGCCACCTTTGTTCTCTCTCATGCCTACTGTCTCTTCCTCTCCACTTTCTCCTCCTCTCCCTCCTCATATATACACACATATTGTTCTGAACCATTTGAAATTAAGTTACAGCCATCAAGGCACTTTTTCAAACACTTTTTCATCCTACATTGCCTAAGAACAGAGAGGTTTGGGGGCGCCTGGGTGGCTCAGTCGGTTAAGCGTCTGACTTCAGCTCAGGTCACAATCTCGCAGTCCGTGAGTTCGAGCCCCGCGTCGGGCTCTGGGCTGATGGCTCAGAGCCTGTAGCCTGCTTCCGATTCTGTGTCTCCCTCTCTCTCTGCCCCTCCCCCGTTCATGCTCTGTCTCTCTCTGTCTCAAAAATAAATAAACGTTAAAAAAAAATTAAAAAAAAAAAAACAGAGAGGTTTGCTTACATAATCACAATTTTGTCAGCATACCCAAGAAATGGAACATTGATAAACATAACTTTATTTAATTCACGGTCCATATTCAAATTTCCCAAATTGTCCCAAAAATCTCCTTTAGAGCTTTTCTTTTTTTAATTGAGGATCCCAAATTCAGGATCAAAGGTCACGCAAATTTACCTAGGTGTCATGTCTCTTTAGTTTTCTTTAATACAGGACAGCCCCCCACTTTTTTTCATCTTCCATAAAACATTTATTTTGAAGATCCTGAGCCAGTTATTTTGCATAATGTCTTGTAATTTGGATTTTTTAGACTGTTTCCTCAGGATTAGGTTCAGTGAAACATTAGATTGAACATTTTTGGCAAAAATGCCACCACATAGGTGATTCCTATTGCACCACATCAGGCAGTACATGATGTCGGTGTCCCGTTGGTGATGCCAAGTTGGTCACTTAGTCAAAGTAGTATTCTCCAGATTCCTCCACCACCAAGGTCCTCTTTCCCCTTTGTAATTAACGGATTAGCATTTAAACAGTATGTGTGACCGTGGACATGTCCTGTTCCCTCAAAACTTGAACCAAATAGTTTTTGTATTCATTGGTGATGCCTATCTGAGTCAGTTTTTTTTAATGTTTATTTATTTGAGTAATCTCTACACCCAACATGGGGCTCAAACTCATGACCCTAAGATCAAGAGTCTCATGCTCTTCCAGTGCCAGCCAGGTGCCCATGAAGCAGTTATGTTATTTTATTTTATTTTATTTTATTTTATTTTATTTTAAAGATTTTATTTATTAAAAAAAATTTTTTTTAAATGTTTATTTATTTTTGAGACAGAAACAGAGCATGAATGGGGGAGGGTCAGACAGAGAGGGAGACACAGAATCTGAAGCAGGCTCCAGGCTCCGAGCTGTCAGCACAGAGCCCGACGTGGGGCTCGAACTCAGGGACCGTGAGATCATTACCTGAGCCGAAGTTGGACGCTTAACCGACTGAGCCACCCAGGCACCCCTAAAGATTTTATTTTTAAGTCATCGCTACACTCAATGTAGGGCTTGAATTTACAACCCTGAGATCAAGGGTCACATGCTCTACCGACTGAGCCAGCCAGGTGCCCCCCGAATCAGTTTTTAAATGGTAGCTGCAAAATGATGTTCTCCTAATTCTCTCATTCCTTCCACATTTGCTAGTGACCATTCTGTTAAAGAAAGCTGCACCCTTTCTTTTTGCATATCACTTCAAATTCTTTTGTTAAATTATTATTCAATGTTTATAACCTGTTGCTATTATTGTACTGGTGCATGAACAGACAGATCAATGGAATAAAGCAGAAGGTCCGGAAGTAGACCCAGGTATATATAAAAATTAAAAAAATAATAATGTTTATTATTATTTTTGAGAGAGAGAGAGAGAGATAGACAGAGAGACAGACAGACAGAGCATAAGTGGGGAAGGGGCAGAGAGAGGGAGACACAGAACCCGAAGTAGGCTCCAGGCTCTGAGCTGTCAGCACAGAGCCCGATGCGGGGCTTGAACCCACGGTCGGACTGTCGACGGGGAGATCATGACCTGAGCTGTAGTTGGACACTCAACCAACTGAGCCACCCAGGCGCCCCTGAAAACTTAATATATAATAAAGGTGGTACACCCAAATCATTGGGGGCAAAGATGACCTTTTTAATAAATACTATGGGATAACTGGATAGCTGTAAAAAATAGATACTTTGGCTCCACACCTCACACTGTATACTGGAATAAGCTCCCACCTGAATCTAAATGTAAAAAATAAAGCCATACAAGTACTGAAAGAAAACCTGGGTATGGGGAAAGCCTTTCTACGTATGACTCCAAATCCAGATGGAATGAAAACGATGGATACATTTCAGCCACATAAAAATGAAAGTAAAAACCTTTTGCATGGGAAAAAAAACACATAAGCAACGTCAAAAGCAAAAGAGATGCAAGTATGATTTTGAAAATACGCAGTCACCTTGACCATGTGGCTCACTTGGGGAGAGGGGTGAATAACCGAATGAAGAAATTACTGGTTCCTGTCACTTAATACTTGAATGAATGACTGGGTGAATAAAGTGGAGGCAGTATCCATATTTTCATTAGTTCCCTCTTTTCCATTCTGTTTCGATTCCTACCCAGTTTTTAGAGCAAAATCTCTCTTAATTTTTCTCTCGAATTTCCCATCTCTTGTCCTTTTGTTAACTAAACTAAAACTTTAAGCAAGGCCCATAAGCATAAAATCAAAAAGTAAGAGAAGTTGCAAGTTTTAAAGGGAATTTTAGATGCTAACAATGAACAGTACTGGAAAATGTCCTCTTTCTTATCTTCCTAGAATTATTTTCTCAGGCACCAAAACAAGAAAACTAAAAAGTAGTCTCTTGCTAAGATCCTGCCTACATTTGTTTGATCTTATTGCTAAAATTGCTTCCCAGAATTTTGTTGTAAACCTACAACATTTTAGCTTTCCTTTTGCGAGTTAACTTGTTACTCTAACAACCATAACTTCGGTTCTTCAAGAAAATGCATTCCAGGCACCAAAAAATAAACACATCAATAAACATTTGCTATGTAACCCAACTGTAAGTTGGGGGGGGGGAGGGCTCGGGGGAGGGGGACATGCATGTTTCTGACTGCCTGTGGATGAAGTTTGCTAATGAGTCCTTCAGCAGTTGCACTTTCTTTGCTATGACTCGAAATCCTCCATGTGTTTTTCTATTACACTTAATTTTTTAACATGTAGAATAAGGCTTTCTTCAAATGCTGATTTTTACCTCAGACCTTGAATGAGTCACTTGATTTTTCAAGCCCAGAAAAACAGGCTTTCCTCCAGATACTCATTGTAAAAGGAGCCTCTTGGTAGTAGATCCTATTTTCTCTAATATTGCAATGATAGATTGATCCAATAAATGTTACTTGGAAATTTTGCTCAGTTGAAAGGTACTGTAGAAAAATCACATGGATTAGACTATGGCAGTTTGAGTCTGCTACAAATGTGTGCGTATTTAGTTTTGATAGCCGTATATAAATAAGCACACTGCCTGGCGGCAGTTGAATACAGTAAAACAACACTCTGCAGGGTTTTATCTTCAAGGCTCTGATGAATGTGAATACAAATTAAATTGGGACAACAAAGGGTTTGAGGGTAAAGTGAGGTAGCCAGAACGTAGTGTTAAAGTGCTGTATGATCGTTGGAGAATAAATGAAAAGCAATGGAAAATAGAAGAACATTTTAAAGTGAAAATAAAAATCACCATAAATACACCAGGTAGAAATAGCTATATGTTTGTGGGTTTTCTCTCCATAATTGAGTTCATACTCTATCTAGACAGTGTTTTAACCTATGAAAAGGCTTAAACAGTGAGAGCATTTTTTAAAGAAACGGCCATCCAGGGTATTTCAGTTTTATGGGTTCACACACTACTGTGATGAATGGTTTGAGAATCTGTGTCCAGAAATTAATTCACAGAAGTCCTGTTTCAATTACCTGCAGATGTCAGTGTGGATCTGAGTGTGGTTCAACAGTTTGTTCCAGGATTGGGGGGTAGTTGAAGTCCAGTTGTGAACCAGTTGCTTGTTATACAAACACCAGTGTAGTTTGTATGAGAAATATGAACCGCGGGGGCCTTAAGTTGCCGAAATTTCTTTTTACAAAATGTCCATAAGCACAGATGTATTCTCTGGTTACAGACTTCACAGAAGATTATACCCTCCTTTTTTTCCACCCCTGATTATTTGACGAGGCTTTCTTAAATTTGTTATAGTGCGAGAGAAGTGGAGTTGATGTATTTGGACTTATTAAATTTGACTTCAACCCACATGGCAAGTCTCAGGGATATATTATGAGCTGTGTTGGTTTACTATCTGCTGTTATCATGTATTTAAACACAAAGTTTAAAACCAATAATTTCAAGTCTCAGAGAGCATCCTCTTTGCCATTCCTTCCTGTTTCCTTCTTTTCTACATGATTCTCCTCTCCTCCAACTTCACAACATAAAAAGTCAGGGTGTTTATTAGGCCAGGAAATTGTCAGAGAGACTTGGGATGGCTCATCGTGGCAAAACCCTGTTCTTTCTTGGGCCATGACACAAATCTAACATCTGTTTCATAAGCTAGCAAGCTTCCTCTCAGCTATAATTTGCTATATATATTGGTACATAAATTGTTGGTAGCTTATGTTTACCTAGCAACAGAATCTGTTTAGCAGAAGGCTGTGGGAAAGGAGACTTTCCTTTTTCTTCCTTTTTATTTTTTTTTAAAGCAGTTTCTTCATCTATAAATTTTCTTCAAGTGCAAGAAAGGCAGATATAGTGGCCCAAACAATCTGCCTTTTATATCATTTTAACCCAAATTGCTTAGTAAATGCTTACTTTGGAGATTCTTGTTGCCACTTTGATTACCTTATATATAACTAAATGGCCTCTTTTAAATTTGTTTTTCTTTTATAAGCAAACTTCATACAAATCACTGTGAAAAACTGTCTTTGACCTTGTAGCTGTCAAAGATCCCTGAGATTTGGGACTACTCACCTCTGTCCAGTGTAAATTTCTCCTGTTTCCCAGTGTTCTTAGCATCACTTATGCATTTTAGATGTTGAATATACATTTCAGGAACATTGATCAGGAGACAGAGCAAGACGAATACTGTATGGTATCACGTATGTGTGGAATCTAAAAAAAAAAAAAAATGCTGCACTCATAGGAAGAGTAGAATGGAGGGTAGCAGAAATGGGAAGATGTTGGTCAAAGGGTACAAACTTCCAGTTATTGGATGAATAAGTTCTAGATACCTAACGGACAGCATGGTGACTGTAGTTAATAGTAGTGTGTTGTGTACTTGAAACGTGCCAAGAGAGGAGATCTTAAGCATTTTCACCAGAAGAAGTAACTGACCCCCGCTCCTGCACAAAAATCCATGGATAACTTTTGATTCCCCCCAAATTTAACTACCAGTAGCCTACTGTTGACCAGAATCCTTACTGGTAACATAAAGTTGATTAACACATATTTTGGATGTTTTATGTATTATACGCTGTGTTCTTAAAATGAAGTAAGCTAGAGGAAAGAAAATGTTATTAGGAAAGTCACAAGGAAGAGAAAATACATTTACAGTACCGTCCTGTCAAAAAGTCTGCATATAAGTAGAGCCCCACACAGTCCAAACCTGTGTAGTTCAAGGGCCAAACGAATACACCTCAATAAGGCTAGGGTGGGGGCAGGGGAAGAACGTTGGTCAGGAACTAGTTGTCTTTAAGTTAAGTGTGACCAACTCAAGCACCATGCACTGTGTTGTCTGCATTACTTTAATTTTCCTTTAGTTGACTGAGCTGTATATTTCTACCTGATCACTTTCTTAGCTTTCTCATTAGCAGAGCAATGTGTCTGCTGAAGAAAAAAAAAAAAAAAAAAAGGCCAAAGGGAGAAAACAAGTTCTGACTTCCCTTCACATTAGTTATAGACGTCATCTGCTGTTAAAGGTTAGAGTGTACTTTATGCGTTCATTTTGAGAAGGGAAGGAGGTGTTGTCCTGTCAGCTTCCTTCACACAACACCAGGGTGTAATTCGCTGCAGGCTTATGACATGCTATTGCCTTTGTGCAAGTGACTGCTTTTCCATTTTGGTCTACAACTATAGTGTGCTACGAAGTGGCAATGTGGAGGTTACCGACTCACCCCTCCCTCCATAAAAAGGAAGAAGAAGAAATCAAAAGGCCAAAGAACTTCTATCCCATCTTGAGACTTTGGAATTAGCCATAAGAAAGACTATGGCAGAATCATTATATAGGCAAAGTTCCTTGGGCCAGAGCCTTCCCATATCTTTCATTTTGTAGTCTTGGTTTCTGCCTCCTTCAGTCCCTGACTCCTCACGTGCCCAGTGTTGTGAGGGACATGGGAATGAACTAGGATGGGGAGGTAGATTTCTCTGCACTCATTGGTTAAGTGGGGGCATTCACTGATATTATAAACATGCATGCTGGGTGCTCTCCCAGTAATGCCAGGCATATAGGTGAGAAATTAGCATCTTGAGCCATGAGATTGAATCCATTTTCGTGGGGCCGATAGTTAACGGTGAACAAGGGAAGATGAGCTCATCAGAGGAGGGCTGGCAGAAAGAAGAAAAGAGGACAGGGCTTTGGGGACGGGAGGGATACATAACAAGGATCCTGGATGAATGAATGATCAAAGAGGGAAGCTCATTGTCTCATCTTACCAACACTTCAGCAGTGATGCTGTGCCAGGGACCGGAGGTTAGAGGAAGAGGTTAGAGAGAAGACATTTTAAGAAGGTGATGACTGAAAAAAAAAAAATGGTGGCAGATACCCCAAAGGGCTTTGGTGGCATCATTTCTTTTTTAAATTTTTTTTTTTCAACGTTTATTTATTTTTGGGACAGAGAGAGACAGAGCATGAACGGGGGAGGGGCAGAGAGAGAGGGAGACCCAGAATCGGAAACAGGCTCCAGGCTCCGAGCCATCAGCCCAGAGCCCGACGCGGGGCTCGAACTCACGGACCGCGAGATCGTGACCTGGCTGAAGTCGGACGCTTAACCGACTGCGCCACCCAGGCGCCCCTGGTGGCGTCATTTCTTAAAGAAGGTATAGAAGTCAGATTGCAGAGGATCGGGAAAGGAATGCAGTCCTGAAGGCAAATTTCCATTCTAAAAGTATGACAGAGGGGCTCGTGGCTAGCTCAGTCAGTAGAGCTTGTGACTGTTGATCTCAACGTTGTGAGTTTGAGCCCCACATTGGATGGAGAGATTACTTAAAGCTAAAAAAAAAGTTTGGTTACATTTAGAGACTGGTAGCTACAAGGGTAGGTGGACCAGTGTAGGTAGTTGGTACTGTTGTTGTGATGAGATTGAAGAACCCATGGGGTAGGTAAGGAATCAGAGGATCCTACTGATCATCACTATCCACTAGAACATTCTGCAGTTATGGAAACATTCTGCCTCTTTGCTGTGCCATACAGTAGCCACTGGCCACACGTGGCTACTGAGCACTTGAAATGTGGCTAAGGCAATAAGCTAAACTGAATTTTCAATTTGATTTCATTTTAATTTATTTACATTTACATTTTTTTAAGTTTATTTATTTTTGAGAGAGAAAGAGACAGCGTGAGTAGGGGAAGGGCAGAGAGAGTGAGAGAGACAGAGACAGAGAGAGAGAGAGAGAGAGAGAGAGAGAGAAAGAATCCCAAGTAGGCTTCACACTGTTAGCACAGAACCCTACATGGGGCTCAAACCCATGAAACCATGAATGAGATCATGACCCAGGCAGAAACCCAGAGTCCTACCCTTAATCAACTGAGCCGCCCAGGCGCCCCATTAATTCATTTACGTGTAAATAGCCACTTGTGGCTGGGAGCTACCAATAGGACAGTGCAAGTCTCGAGGGAGAGGATAAATGTGGCAGGAGAAAGGTGGAAAGGGATGAACTTTAAAGCAGAGAGGGAGGGATAACTTTGAGAATCTTGAGAGAAAAGTCTTCATGCGGTGTGGGAGATACCTCATATGTCCAATTGCTTTAAAAGAGTTCTGGCCCATAGCTTCAGTTTTTTTCAGCAACCTTTGTCAAGTTCATCTACTAAGCATGGGGAGTTGGGAGATAGAGGCCTGGGGGTGGGGGCTGAGGAGAAAGAGTAGAATATTCACAGCATAAGGTGTGTAAGCCGCAACCAGCCGTGGTGGGAGCCAAGCTGCAGTTGACAGAATGAATTTGTGGTGGGACATGTCTAAGGGGCTTGGTCTGGGCCAAATTTGTACCGGGCCAAATGTGTGCAGTTCCATATAAGGTTCTTTTTGGACTAAGACGTGAACTAAAAGGATCTGGAAAAGATTATTATGCAGTTTAGGCTTAGAAAGTTACGTTCAAGTGTATCTTACTTATATTACTCCACCTTACACGTTTCCTGATACATTTCATTGTTGTTGTTGTTGTTGATTTCTGGTGAATTCAAGCCTTGATAGTATAAAATGTGTTTGAAAGAATCTCACCAGACAGGTTGGGCCCCTTCTGCCTGGGTCGGGTTTGGTGAGGGTAATCTGCCAGATTGTTCTCCCCTTGGAAGACTTTTGGGGCAGCTAACTCCTCTCTGGTATAGGAGTGGCAGTGGCGGCTCCTGATAGCTATAAAAATTGCAGCACTGTGCAAACTCATTGCTATTTAACACCATTTCCAGATTCCTTGGGGGGTGGGAACAAGAGATGCTTATGGCAATAGAGACTATTGGTGGGAGAGGAGAATTAAACCAATGGGCAGATAGGAATGGAAACTGATGAGTGAAGGCTTTTGTGTGTGTCAACAACATCAAAAGAATTATGAACTAAAGAGAGTTAAAAAATGGTTTTTAATGTTTATTTTTGAGAGAGAGAGAGGAGCGGGGAGGGGCAGAGAGAGAAAAGACACAGAATCTGAAGCAGGCTCAAGGCTCCGAGCTGTCAGCACAGAGCCCGACGTGAGGCCTGAACTCACAAACTGTGAGATCATGACTTGAGCTGAAATCGGACGCTTAACCGACTGAGCCACCCGGGTGCCCTAAGAGAGTTTGTTTGTTTTTTTTAAGTTTAGGCACAGACAGGTATAGACAGCAGTTTAAAACCTATTTTTGTAATAGAAGTATCTCACCAAGTCCAGAATTTTAACTTCAGAAAAAAAGCACATATTCTGGCTAACTAGTCTATGCTGTGGATATTTCTTCATAATTGATTCTTGTCTTTATTGTGGCCTAACATTCTTGGAGGACACTAGTTTATGTCAAAAACCCATGACAAATAACCCTGATTAGAACTTCCTCTCACATTAAGATTTAATATGAGCAGGAGCACCTGAGTATTTCGGGCAGCTAAGCGTCCAACTCTTGATTTCGGCTCAGGTCATCGCAGTTTGTGAATTCGAACCCTGTGTAGGGAGGGCTCTGTGCTGACAGCGTGGACCCTGCTTGGGATTCTTACTCTCCCTCTATGTCTGCCCCTCCCCTGCTTGCACACTCTCTCTCTCTCTAAATAAATAAATAAATAAATAAATAAATAAATAAATAAACATTTAAAAAATAATTCTTAAAAAAAGATTTAATGTGAACACAGTGTGTTTCATTTAATACATTCCAGTGGCCGTAAAGGGGCAACTTGACTAACCTATTCTCTAGAATTCCAGCCAGGGCTTTCAGGGGACATAAAGATGTTGGATCCTCACCTTGCCAATATCAGGTCTAGGTAATTGTCAGTTGTTTCATCCATCGAGAAAGATGATCTGCTATAAGATATCAAGACATTCCCCCAACTTAAGTCCTCATATCAGAGTATTTCAACCTGCCTAAGTAATCCCAATAGCTACAACCAAACGAAATTTCCAAATATGGGGATACACTCGTGGAAAGTAGACTCTGGCATACCGCTAAGGTATAAGGAGTAGCTCAGAAATTTTAGAATTTCAATCCATTCATTCTGGGCATTTGTTAAATACCTTCCAGGAACTCCTAACATTGGTGGTGAGGTGGGGAGAGGATGGAGATTCAAAGGTGGTATGGGATGTGAATCTAGTCCCCAAGGACCTTGTACTCTAGTTGATTTGAAGCTTCTAAAGCAACTTGAGAACAGTTAGTTGCTAAGTTACATAGTAAGGACCAGAAGGTTGACTAGAATATATCCCCTTAAAGATAAAAGATGTGTGATAGCTTGCAAAGAGCTGGGGACTAGCACGTCAAAGGCCAGTTTTATCATTAATTGACTGTATCATCTTGGCCCAACACTCTCTAGTTCCTCAGTTGGTTTTTCTATAAGATAGAGATGTTACAACCTACTAAGCTGGCTTCCACAGAAGGCTGCTTTGAAAGTTCAACGAGTGGAATTTTGTAGGTGCCCGTCTTGCCTGGGGTGGGAGGCCATACTGGAGAATTCCTAAAGTCCGGGATAAGTCTTCAAGTCCTCCTCGTAAGATTCTATGATTTTGTGGTAGCAAATGTGAAGCACTTTGAAGAGTGTAACGAGGTATAAAAGGTAGCATCTGTGTCATCATCATTGTAAATACTCCTTGTGGGTTCCCAGAGGCTGATGTTCTCCCTACCTCTGCTAAATGGCCTACCCCACAGCACATTTCCTGACTTTCGGCCAGGGTTCTCTTCCTGACCTTGGAATGTCTCTTAAAAATTAATAAGCTGAGTGAACAGCAGAGAATTTCCCAAGGAGGTCCCCACTATTTCCCCACTCCCACAGACATTTATTTTCTCTTCCTTGGCAGAGTATAAACTTCACTACAGGCCACTGAACAAAATAATGTCTTCTTTTAAGATTGTTAAGCTGAGTGACCAGGCAACTCAAAATACAGCGGGGTGTTTCCCAGGGAGGTCAGGTCACCACTATTCCAACCTTTCTTCCCTTCCCCATCCGAATGCAAGCTGCCACGTAAACCCCTGGGCAGACCCTCTTTTGGCCTCCTGGAGAGTCCAATATTAGCCCCCGGAAGCAAGCACCTGAACAGGGCACTCTTGGTGCCTATTGGCAACGGGTTGATGAGAGGTTTCCTTTAACTCTAGATGGTTGCTGTTCCACCCCACCTCTCCCAGTGCATGTCATTGTCCTGATTGAAAAGGCCTAAGGGCAAGGCTTAGAAATGAGTTTAAGCCGTTAGTTATACATCAACTAAGGATAAAGTCCTCTGTGCTGCTGTTACACTTACAGCCTGCTCTGTACCATTCTTTACCATTCCTTTTGACTTAGCATATACTACCTTGGATCACTTATAATTTTTCCAAAGCATATGGCATGTATCCCTTACTAAAACCCACATAGCCCCTCGAACATGAGCACAATGTTCTGTATACAATATTCACTTGATTTGAAAAACAAATTCCAAGTAATGTAGAAAATATGATCTTTCGAAGTATTTACAGTCCAAAAGAAATCATACTGCTACTAATCCAAGAAACTTGGAAGTCTGTTCACTTCCACCTTTTCACCTCAAATAATGCAGATGGGTTTAACAGTCCACCACGTCTCACTAATGTTAACGTATGGTTACCTCTGGCAGTCGGCACCAGGATCTAGGAGTGGGGTTTGGGCATTAGTTAGCTTTGCCAATGACTGTGATATATCATCTATTATATATATATATATATATATATATATATATATATATATATATATA
>NW_024420481.1:213313-290351 GCF_014898765.1 Herpailurus yagouaroundi
CTTTCTGGACAGAAAAGGTGTTGGGTCAAGTCCAAAAACAGCACTGAAAATGAAGGCCAAGGCGACCACAATCCTATCTACCCTCTATATCTGCATTTACCAAGATGTTTTTAAAGTCCTTGATGTTAACTCCAGAGAGGCAGTGAAAATGGACCCAAACTGGACAGCTGTAAAGGGTGCCTTTCTGTCTCTTGGGACAGTTAGGCAGCCAGCCAGTCTGGCCAGCTGCAGAAGAAAAGACAACCTGCCCAGGGAGACCAGGCAGAGGTCAGGCAAGGAACCAAAACTGTTCTGCAAGAGGGGTGGGAGTTTTGAAAAATTAAAAGCAGGTCAAAGAGGAAGCTAGCAATGGGAATGGAACCTTGTGGCACAGGCCTATGGCTATATACCTTCCAGAACAGGGCGTCATGCTGAACTCTGCAAGTAGGCCAGCCTCAGCTTTGTCAGTGTGTGGAGTCTTCAACCTTGGCTTAGATGAATCTTAGTTTCTCAGGCTGCTTCATTTTAAATTCAACACAAACATTAGGGAGGTGAGGAGGGAAACCGATTTTCGGGCCTCCTTAGCTCCTTCTGAACCTGCAGTGAGTGTTTTTTCACCCAGCACCTTCAAACAAAGGGAGAGCCATGTTAGCTTCCTTCTGGGAAAGGAAGGAACTGGGCTCACTGTGGCTTGGGTCGTGCTTGCTACTGAGGCATTAATCAGGGTCCTGACAAACCTGGAAAGGGCTGGTTTCCTCTTCATGTATAGAATCATAAAGGGGGCACAACATTCAAACAAAAGGCCAAGGAAACCTCTCCCAAAGATCCTATCAACTGCCGTTATGGACCAAGAAGTCTGGCCAGAAGGGAAAGCCCATTTTAGAAAAGGACCCTGTTTTTCCAGGCAGTGACATTCCTGTTACTCCGGATATGACTATAGTTCCAAAGAGGTCACTGGGGTAGACCTTAACTTCAACTAGCTTTCGGGGAGTGGCCAATTATTTGTGGTAGGGTTATTTTTCATTATCTCTAGCATTAGGGAGCACGGATATCCTATGCTTAAAATGGTGGTCCATTGTGGGTTGATATCCTACATCGATTCTACCTCTCTCACGTTGTTCACCACAAGTGTAGTTTCGAGGATTGCTTCCAGTTTCACTGGGTGGAGCCTAAGTAATCTAAGCCAATCTTGGTAATGCTGTGCCCCTGGGTGTCTCAGATCTACCTGGCTATGACGATTCATTTGGGAATGGGCACATGACCCAGTTCATATCAACGAGAGAGGAAAGAATGTTCTCTGTGGGCTTCTAGGAGAGTTTCCTCAGTGTTTAAGAGGTCAGTATCCTTCTAATCTGCTGTCCTGTGTGGAGGTGAGGTCGGAAAGTGCCACGTGGTCTCCCGTGAACTTGAGGACATAGTCAACTCGGGGAGGAGAGCAGAAAAAAGGAGCTACGGCCACAGTAATCCCAGTATTCACTCTGGACTTGCAGCCTTGTGGGCCCAAACCTTTCTCATTCAGCGGGGTAGATGGTGACAAAAGAGGCTGGCTGGTCGCTGAGACAGGAAATCCCAGATCATCCATGGGGACTCTGGAAGACTGATCTAACTGGACTCAGAGGAGACTGTAATTCAGAAGAGCAGTTTATTCATTGACAGTGGAAGGTTGGCCTTTCCAGTGCCTGGAATACTTGTGTCTTCTAACTTCCTTTCCCACTATTAGGGTACCTGGGGAACGAAGATGGTAGTAATAATAGCCACAATGGCAAATCATCATCATCATCATCATCATCATCATCATCATCATCATCATCAGCCTAATTTGCCCACAGTTACATAGTTAGTAAATAGCAGAGCACTGGATTTAGACTCTAATCTGAGTCCAAATCCCAGCCTCTTAACGAGGAATTTATCTAGCCCTTGGTGGCAATCAGGAGGTTATTATGATTAAGGAAAACAATAGCAAACTTTTACTGTGCTCCTGCCGTATGGCAAGCCCTGTGCTAAGCACTCCACACATATAACCTAATTGACTCCTCATCAGAATCCAGTGGGGGTAGGTACTATTATGATTATTTCCGTTTGAGGAAACTGAGACTTGGAGAAGTGAGGTAAGTCCCCGAGGCCACATGGGTAAAATACATGGTGGGGGTCACTCGGTCTGACTCTAAAGGAACCACTACTTTTGGGGGAATCATAACCAAGGGAGGAGAGAGAGAGTAGTATCTGGATTGTCTCCTCTGTTTTGACCTAAAACCTACCTTTGTGATGGCCTGAAGAACTTAGATCTGCTTCTGTAAACAGTGCCGCGCACTTACCAACAACTTCTTCTGATCCAGGTTTTCTTAGGTAGTATCCACACACAGTTACCAAAGACTTTTGTCACTACCACATCAAGATGACCGATTTTGCATCAGTTAGCCTTTTAAATTGACGCCTTATGGTAGACAGTTTAGAAGCCGTTTCTTAGTCTTTTGTCGATTTGGAGACAGTACCCTGGTCTCAACAGCACCAAACAGTTGAGAGTTTTCTCATTACTGTCAGTTTCAGAGCTGCCGTTCTTACCTCCCAGGAGTCTCCCTTATTTGTATCCGGTGGACCACTTCTTACGATCTTTGGCATTTTTGTGGTGTTGAATTGCCCGTTCTTGCCCGAACCATGCATCTTTGCCCTGAAGTATGTTTCTCTTGGTTCTTTATTTTGGCCTTCATTTCTAATTTAATTGTTTGCACTGTTCTATGTTTGGAAGTCTTCTCTCCCCCAACAAAATGGCAAACTTCTTGCAGGCATCACCCGTGTTGTCTGCTTCCTACACATTCCCCGCAGCACCACACAGAATGTTGAGCACGTACTAAGCATTCAGTGAATGCTGATGGAATTGAATTATGAACTATTGTCTCATGTTCAGTCTGTCCTCAGGGGCTTTTGGTTAGAACATTTGGCCGGAATGCCATACAGACAAAACTGAATTAGGAAAAAAACATGCAATATATGTTACAGTCAAGTCTCAGAATTTCACATTACCTAATGTTTTTTTAATTACTTTTTTAAAATCCCACTGTAGTAAACCTACAGTGTTATATTTATGTTGTGACTTCTTTTCAAATCAGTTGGTTGTGATCTGGTCTCATAAACATTGCCTTTCTTTTTGTATCTCCCAGGTAGGCATTTTCTTCTTTTTCGCCCCTTATTTCACATTTTCCCCTCAAACAAATCCTTGAGTGAAGTTTTTCTTCTTGCTGAAGAAGTCACTGTTGTGGCCATCCCGTAGTGGCCTAATTCGGAACATGTGCCATTCAGTTCTGTCTTCGCTTTTCTTTTTTCTCTCTCTCTCTTTCATTTTCCTTTGCATTCACAGCTGCGTGTAGATGGCAGCAGCTCAAAGGTGACAACAGAAACGGAGGGCTCGGCCCTTGCTGTTTCTTCCACGCAGAACAGAGCACGCGCATGTGAGGCTTTGAGTGCAGGAGGGAACCTAGAGAAGTCATCAATTTTAACCTGATCTGGCCCCTTAAGGAAGTCAGCACCCAAACCATCACGAAAACTTTGTTTATTCCTACTGTGGACTTCAAAACCCCTCTCGGGGTTGGAAGAAGACCACGTTGTCTTTGCTCCACACTGCATACCCCAGACCGTGTGGCCACAGTCCCATATTGTAGGTGCCTTAGCAGGGCTAATGGGCGGGGGGCTGCTCCATGATGGAGGACACAGTAGGCCCGTCTGCTCACCTTCAGTCACGAGGTGTCCTTGAACTAGAGATCAGTGACTGGATTTAGGCAGCCGTGGCCCCCTTTAAGTAGACATGTGTGAAAGCTGACTTTCATGAGGATGGAAGAGGGCCTTCCCTGGCACCCCATCCCCTGCCCTACGCCTCTCTGCACCTGTGACCGAAATCCCCACCCTGCCAGCTTTGTTCCTCACTAATCCCTGCTGAGGGAATCTGGGCCTGCTCTCCACAGTCCCTTCCATCTGCACTTGGCTTTTGTCTTGAGTCCACAGTCCTGGCAAGTACTGACTTCTTCAAAGCCAGCGTGAGGGGAGTGCATGTTCAAAATCCTCGCCGGGGGTTGGAGAGGGTGGAAACTGGAAAGCGCGCTCGTTTTGGAGGCATCTCATTCTTTGGGGAAAAATCTGAAACGTCCACTGGTTCATTGTTTGTAAGCTGCCAAGTGTGTTTTTTGTTTGTGCGTTTGTTTGTTTTGCAAGATCGAGGGAACTGTCTTTAAGTGTCATTCTCAACAACACACGAACTACATGCCACGCTTCTCCCGCCCACTGCAAAATTTCCAGATGAGGTGGAGTTACTGTTTGGCTGCTTCTTGTTGTTGATCACAAAAGGCTTGCAGCTGACCCACCCTGAGCAGAAGTAAGGTACTGGTCTTTCTATCATTACCCAAAACTTCCAGACAGTTCCAGTCCTGGAGATTTGTTATCCCTTAACTCTCCTGCCACCTACTTCAATGAAAAAGGAAAATCTGAAAATGGATATCTGCTGGATATTCTGACCTCATGTCTTCCAAAGTTCCCTCACCATGCTTCAGTGGAAAGAAAGACTATGAGTATACATTTGTTAGGGGCATACTTTTTGATTTGGTGAAATGCCTTCTTTCCTGTTGTGGAGCGAGGCTTGAATATTAAACAACGAAACCTCATAAAGCCAGCCTCTCTTCACTCAAAATGGTGGGTAACTGGAACCTAGATTATTGAATCATAGATTTTTTTTTTAAGGGAATGACTTATTGAAGTATAATACACACGTAAAAAAGTGCACAAATTATTAGTGTGCAACGGGATGGATTTTTACAAAGTGAACTTACCCATGTAACCAAGTACCCCAATCGAGAAAGAGAACACCTTTCCTGTATTAGTTTCCTAGGGCTGCCATGACAAATTACCACAAATTCCACGGCTTACAACAATAGAAATGTTTCTTTCACAGTTCTGGAAGCCAGCAGTCTGAAATCAAGGTGGCAGCAAAGCCATGCTCCGTCTGGGGAATCTAGGGGAGAATTCTTCCTTGCCTCGTCCAACTCTGATGGTTTCAGACCTTCCTTGGCTTCAGGCCGCATCACTCTGAATCTCTGCCTCTGTCTTCACAGGGCCCTTCTCCTTTTTACCCCTCTTCTCTGTCTTCTTCTCTTCTACCTCTTATAAGGACGCTTGTCACTGAGGGCTCAGCCAGATAATCCAGGATGATCTCATCTTGAGATCCTTAATTTAATTACGTCTGCAAAGACACCCTTTTCCCTGCAGAAGTTCACATTCACACATTCTGGAATGTGGATATATCTTTTGGGGGGCCACCGTGCAACCTACCACACCTCCTCATCTCTCCCAGCCACTCCCTGTCAACACTAACCACTGTCCTGACCTCTCACGGCATAGACCTGCTTTGCCTGCGCTTGAGCTTTATTTAAATGGAACCATACAGGTCTGGGCTCTTTTTGTGTCTGGCCGATTTTGCTCGTCATTGCCCTTGTGAGATTTATATACACGTTTGCTTATAGCTGTAGACCATTCATTCTCATTGCTGTATAGTATTCCACTGAATGACTGTCTCAGTGTCCATCCATTCTACTCTTGCTGTGCCTTTGAGTTTTTTTTTTTTTCAACGTTTATTTATTTTTGGGACAGAGAGAGACAGAGCATGAACGGGGGAGGGGCAGAGAGAGAGGGAGACACAGAATCGGAAACAGGCTCCAGGCTCTGAGCCATCAGCCCAGAGCCCGACGCGGGGCTCGAACTCACGGACCGCGAGATCGTGACCTGGCTGAAGTCGGACGCTTAACCGACTGCGCCACCCAGGCGCCCCAGCCTTTGAGTTATTATCAGTGTTGGCTCTTATAAATATTTCCGTGCCTGTGTCTTGGAGCATGCGCACGTGCATTTCTGTTGAGTATATTGGACTGATATTAGCACGCTGGCCTAGTAATTCTGAGTGTATTCAGAATTTTTATAAATATTTATAAAATATTTATAAAATAATTATAATTATAATTACGATTCTGAGTACACTCAGAATTACTGAGTCCGAGGTTGCGCGTGTCCAGCTTTGGTAGATAATGGCAAGAAATTACAGAATTGTAAAGTTGGAATGACTTTTGGAGATCAAGACCAGATGCCTCACGTAAATAAAACGCAAATATCCCAAATGCAATTAATTCAAAGTCCACTCTTTCCCCTGGCCCCAGACCTTTTGAACTGGGCGGGTATTATTGCAATTGTCCTTCTGGCTGGGTACGCCATCAAGGTGCTGGGCCCAAGTCACGTTCATTGCCTTTGTCAGATCACACAAGTGAAAGACAGCTTGGTGGCACTGGCCATGGGGGAGGCAAGAAGCAGTTTGGCCTCCTGTTTGCTCCAGGAGTCAGCTGTCTCAAGATCAAATGTTTCAGGCAGGCCCTTTCATTCTCCTTTGTGTGGGCCGAGGACTTAACGTGTGCCTAGTAAAGAGCATTAGACACGAAGCTTTCCTTGAAAGAAATGTATGTTTCAGAAGAGTCCCATCTCTTGGACCCCGAGCTATGGAAAGCCAAAGGCAGCTCAACGTCAAAACAGCAACTTAACAAGGTGGCTCCTGCCACCCCCCGACCCCCACCCCACGGTGTTATTTTTCAAAAACCATTTAGTGTAATTAAGCCATTGCCTCATAAAGTTGTTGCACCAGGAACTTCAGTTTCCCCAGGAAGAGATGAAAATAAACTGAACGTTTCATGTCACTGTTCCCACGATTCTTAAAAAATCGTGTTTGTCTTTAACAGCATGATATGAAACATCTCTCATCGATAAAGTATTGTTTTACTTCAGGATAACAAGGCAATGGAATCTAGAATGACAATTTTTATGCACATTTAAAAAATGAATTCTTCATATAGATAGATTACCAGGCACGCTTGACTCCAGCTATATTTTCCCACATAATTATTTTGCTTAAATCTCCTAATTATTCCATTCTGTTGAATACCATCTGTCCTGCTAAGGGACAATTTGTGTCTAAACAAATCAACAGGTTTTGCGTCATTGTCTAGATATGAGGGAGAAGCAGCCCCCAAACTATACTCTGGCAGTTGGGTGGAAATTAGCAGAGGTCTAAATCCCACATTGGGAATGCCTCATCTCTAGCTCCCCTGGAAGCTAACTTTCATAACTTGTAGAGCCTAAAACAAAGCCAAATGAATTTTGGAAAGGTCAGTGGGAAAGGGATGGGGGTGGGACTTTCCCAGAGAATGTTTGAGCCTCTGCTCCATGAGCTATCTGGTCACCCAGGCAGCTTATACTTCTCAGGGAGGGTGGAGGAGAGGACAAAAGCCATTCTGTCGTGGTACCTAGGTCTGGGATGGGGGTGTGGACACCTGGGGTTTGCCCAGTTGGCTTGCGGGCAGCCATCTCATCCTGGGAACCCCATGAATAGTGTAGTTATGTCAGGAACCTTGGACGACGAGTGCGTTTGTGGGTAGAAAACTGCCAAGGATTGCCTGCCTTGTGTCTTGTTATCAGGAGAACTGCTGATGTGTTCCAAATAATCAAATACCGTGCACTGGGAAAGTACTTCTCCCTGAAGCCAGTTTCAGGCACCCCAGAGCTCCGGTGCTTCTGCAAAGGGCCTGTAAGATGTTGCCGTTAGCACTCTACCTTCCAACAATAATTGACCTTTCCCCTTTTTTTTTAATTTTCTTTTTTCTCACCCTCTCTGTCTTGCTCTCTCTACTTACCCCCCCCCCACTTAGTTTTCCCTTCATATGTTTTTTTTTTTATTTTTATATGCTTATTTCTTCCCTCAAACATGTGTCCAAGAAGCCCCTATGGCTCTCAGGGTTAGAAAGGAAGTGAAGTTCGCTGGTCTGAGGCTAGTCAGCAGTTCTGAGAAATCAGTAAGTCCCGGGAGATCCTTTTCCTCCCTCTATGATTGTATCAGCCTCCCTCTCCCCTGCTTGTCTATGTTATTGTATTGCCTTTTTATACATGTTCACTTCTAAATCAGCTCATTCAGAGACTGGAAGCATCTGCCTTCAGCTAATGAACTGATTTGATTTGAAGCCCCATCAAAAGGGACCAGATGAAGGAGTGGAGTAGATTGTGGGGCCGCCCCCCCCCCCCCCACCCCCTGCCTCATTTCCCATAGACGGAACTGGCTCCTTCAGAGGCCTTGGTGTGATTAGAGACTCCGTGTCCCCTCCCCCCATGGCCCCATGCAAAGTCAGGGGGAGGGGTGAAGGAGCTCGCCATTATAGTGTTGGGAATTGGCAGCGCTCCCAATCAGGTGGTGAGGCCCATTAGCACACACACATTTCCCGGACTCTCCCCTGGCCCCTGCCCAGAACCCCAGCAAGCTAATCACAAGGCAAACGTGTGTGCCTGAATGTCAGGAGTGAACAGGCAGGTGGCTTGCTTCAGAATTAGCCTGCGGCATCTCTTTCTCTTAAAAAAATTTTTTTACATGTATTCATTTTTGAGAGACAGAGAGAGACAGAGCACAAGCGGAGGAGGGACAGAGAGAGAGAGGGAGACGCAGAATCTGAAGCAGGCTCCGAGCTGTCAGCACAGAGCCTGACGCGGGGCTCGAACTCACGAACCGTGAGATCACGACGTGAGCCAAAGCTGGACGCTCGACCAACTGAGCCACCCAGGCGCCCCGCAGCATCTCTTTTTCTAACTGTCATCCAGTATTGGACATGGCAACCACACCGGTTAACACCCCAGATCGGCTTGGGATTATGAATGGAGGGAAGGGAGATCCCCATGCAAGCAAGCAGCTGTCCCCTTGGTTAATTATTGGGATCCACAAGCCCATCCCCATTGCCAGGGCTCCAGTGTCGAGATGATGAAATAGGTGATTAAGGGACTTGGAGGCCAGTCCACACTGCAGCTTTGTCTGGAGTGTTCCAACGACAAGTGTTATTAGTCCACTAATCATAACATTGCCTGCAGTGGAATTTCCTTGGGAAGGAACGGGGCAGAGCCTCCAAGCCAGAGGGCTGCGCTGCATGAAAATACTAACACATCACAATTGGCTGTGCTGTGGGAAGGCGATTCCAACATCCAATTCAGGAAATAGGTCACCAGGCTGCTAGATGCACTGTTATTTTGATTTACTTCCTTAGAGTCTTGCAGTTTTTATACACTTCTCTCTGGGTAGAATCAAACTCCTCCGAGTTAGCTGGCTTCTGGACTGCCACGCAGGGCAAGATACAAGCAGGTTCTGCAAACAGAGCCTTGTGTTTTCCATGGCCAGATCTGCAAGACCACTTGCTTGTGGGACTCTGACAGGATGCCCTTCAGGTTCATTATGCTCACCTTGACTCCTTCCTGTGGGGTCTCCCGGAGGTCTGAGGCCGTGGCTTTTAGGAGCCTGCAGCTGTGCCTGCAGACAACAAATGTTTAGAGAGAGGATGTAGAGATACAAATGGGTTGGAGGGCGCCAGAGCCTTCTCACTAATGAGCATAGCGAAGCTTCCATTTCCAAGGATCTTGGGAGGACGAGATGTACTCATTTGGAGTGTCACGCTGCCAGGGCTGTTAGTACCAGCTGTCGGATTCTGGGACCACCCTGTCTGCGGGGTTAGGGGCTCAGCCAACTCTGTCTTTTATTCTATATCTCTGGTCACTTGGGCCTTAAGAAGCAGGAGTCATGGGGGCTCTGGGGCTCTGTCACCAAGCAGCTGCCTCCTCTTTCCTGGATCAGTCTAGAGTTCCCCCGGTTTTTCCTAAACCCAAGCAGTTGTCCGCTGCCTTGGAGTGTCAGCAAAGGGTATTTGTGGGTCCATTGGTATTTGCAGATTTCACATCAGGCAAAAGCTTATATTTCTTTTTTTTTTTTTTTAAGGTAGACAGATGGTCTGACACTGGGGGCTTGGAACTTACCCCCTGCTCCCTTTTTGTCTTTAACCATTCAACTGCTGGGTATTTCTGGACTTGTAACATTTTTCTTGGTACCCAGAGACGTGCTCTACTTTATTGGGGCGTAAACTCCGGGCTCCAGCTCAGGTGCTCGGAGATGCCCTCCCAACACAGTCTTTGAGGTGGTAAAGGGTTCCAGGGGTTCTTTGGGGCATTGAGATACCATGGGAGGCTTTGAAGAGGTCTCTCGGAAAGTACAAGAGGGCTTACTCGGCTTCTCTTCCTTTCCTTCCCTCCTCTCCCCCTCTCCCTCCCTCTCTCTCTTCCCCTCTCCCCCTCCCTCCCCCACCCCCATTACACCTTCCCTCACCTATCTAGACAAATAGTAAGAGGGAATCTTTGTGATCAACTCCCCTAATATCCTCCTATTTCTTTGCGGGTCTGGACTGGAGAAGAGTTTCACTGCCTTTTAAAATTACAAGTAGCCCATTAAACATCCTCTCTACCCTTAGGTTTTGTTTGCTTGTTTGTGCTGTAACTGTGTAGAGCAGAGATTGCCACACTGAAGTGACTGGAGTCGGGTTTACTGCCCCCCCCCCCCCAGAACTACCACATGGTGACTGCAGACGTCACCGAGACCAGGAAAGAGGGGACTCCAGAACCGTGAGAACAAGTGCGGAGCAGCGATACAGCAGACAGCGGTGCCGAATGGCCGCGAAGGCGCTGATGTAAGCCGGCCGAGTTTCATTCCCAGCTGGGCCGCTTCCTAGCTGTGGGGCCAGGCCAGTTCCTGAGCCCCTGCTTCCTACCCTCCAGAGGAAAACAAGAGTTCTTTGGCGCAAAAGGGTTGGGAAGGCTAAATGAGAAAATGTAGGTGCCGGTGCTTTGTTAGGTCAGTCCTGAAAATTCGCAAGGTGGCCGCTAAACATTGACTTTTGTCATTATGAAAATCACCTCCCTGGCTCCCTAGTCCTGCTTCCTGTTGAATAACAACTGAAGGACCCACAGGAGCCACCCCCCCCACCCCCATCTGAGTCTGGCGATTTTCGAGGCTCCCTTTGGAATGGGCCGCCCCGGCGGTCCAGGGGGTGGGAGGCAGGGAGGGAGGCAGGCATTATTCTCTGGGTTGCAGCTGTAGCAGCCAGTACAGTATCCCCCACATGCCAGATGAATCAAGCTGAGGGCCAGATCTGGGCTGTGGGCCAGAGGCTCCCCACCCTGATTTATAGTGTGGACAGAGATGTGGGTGTTTTGTGAATATATTTTGATGATGATAAAAAAAGAGAGAGAGAGAGAGAGGGAGAAGAAGAAAAAAACACCCTTCCTAAAAAATGTGCTGAGGGAAGGAGGTTCAGGCCTATCTGTAAGATTAGAGCAGCTTGACCGTGAGCAGGAGGAACTCGTAGGAAGGAGGCCCTGTGGAAGAGTGGCCTGTGATAGGCAAGGCCCCTTGAAACGCAGTGAATTGTGAATGAGGCCCCTGTATGCCAGCCATCGGGGGCACACCAGGCCTGCTGTCCCTCCGCAGGTGTGGAGTGGGGGACTAAGCCTGCATTTTAACTCCCCACGTGCAGGCCCCACAAGCTGGGACAGAGAGCACTGGATTTGCTGGGCTCCGGGGAGAGCCCTGGCTCCCATGCTCCCCTGGTCTAACACTTCTCCAGAAACCAGCCAGCCTTTGCTTCGGGGGGCGGGGGGGGGGGGTCAGGCCTAGGTCATTGCCAACGGGCTGGGGACAAGAGGCTACGTGTGAGAAGTTTGCCCTGGATGGCGCTTGGAAAAAAAACCACATCCAGGGTTTATCCTCAACCTTCAGCCCAACACATTTGAGAGGGCTTCCAACTCTGGGGCCGAGAGAGCAGAGTGGAAGCGGGGAGGCCCAGCAGGGGCTGGGAGTGCGGGCTCCTTCCGGAATGTTTCCCCTCCCAGACAAGGCAGAGCCAGGCACAGCCCCCCTTGCTTTGCTCAGGAAATGTCAGGCACAGCTGTCCCGGCTTACTGTATTTCATCTGAGAAACAACCTCAACCAGGTTCCCTAGGACTCATACAGATCTCTGAAGACAAGAGATGTATTTCCCAGAGGTGACACTGCTGTGCAGACATCATGCTGGGGTGCGCAGCGCTTAAACTCACACGGGTCTGCAAACATTTTTTCCCCGAGGGCAGGGCAGGGAACCCTCTCATGCCAACAACCTGTAGTATCTGACACGTACGGTCTGTTGGTTTGGGTTTTTTTTTTTTCACTTCCTCACCTCTGTATGCTCCTGGCCTAGTACCCCTGCCACCCACCATGCTCCTTTGTACCTTTAAGCTTTCACTCTGTCTGCAACCCTCTCACCCCTTGATGATCCAAAGCCTCCTTGTCCAGTTTTTGGAGGAAACAACCCCAGGCTCCCCCTGGTGCCCCCTTTGTTGCCGGACCCAGTTCTTTGGGTGGGGGGGGAGCACATACTACCTGTGTGCATATCCTCACAAACTCCAAATTTGCCAAAGAAGTCTAAAGGAGAAAGGCGAGCCTCTCTCTGTTTGGCTGCCTCTCCAGACCCAGCTCAAGTGGGTGTTTTTGGAGCTTTGCCTGTGATTATTATTTTTTTTTTTTTTGCACACACTCACCTCTTTTATGCGTTCACTACATCAAAACACGGATTCACCACACCCGCAAGGCCAACCCTGGGTTACTTTCAGAGCCTACAGGCTTTTCCCCATCAGATGAAGCTTCTCCTGTGCTGAGCCCTGCAAGTTCTCTGCTTGATATTGGGAATGAAAAATAAGACTCCATGAGAGGGCCTCCAGTCTGTATCACTTGGGGCTGGCTCCTTTGCAGGATGGTGAGAAGCCCCCTGAAAATGGAATAAAATGGCTTCTCAGGCTCTTCTTTTTAATTTCCCATTTCCTGCCTCAAAGCCCAACAAAGGACTTGTGTGTGTGTGTGTGTGTGTGAGTGTGTGTAACCATGGCCGGAGAGCGCACACAGGATCCTTGTTGTGCATTCACTTTTCCCGGGAGGAAACCGAAGCGGGTGTCCTGCCAGCTTGCTTGGGATGTCTTTTCCTAACAGTTTCGTTTGACGTAACCAGAAAGTTGCATCTCTGACTCCGTCCTACTGCCAACTAGATGCCCACCAAAAAAAGCGTGTTCGGTTGATGTTTGGGAGACTGCGTATTTCTAGCAGATAAGGGAGCCTGGGGCCGTTCTGGTTTCAGGGCGCTGACGCTTCATTCTACCAAAGGTCAGGGTTTCGTCTCCCCCCCACAGTGCTGCTTTTGGATGATGTGGCTCCAGCCAACCTCAGTCGCTGCTTTGGATGCCCCTACCTCAGCATTTGGGAGCATCTGCTAGGGGCGAAGCTTCATAAAGATTGAGTTTGCTTTGAGATCCTGTTAAAAATGGAGTAAGCATCATGGGTACATGCTCATCGCAACCCTGGGAACAAACTGTTGGCCAGGAGTATAGCGGGGCCCATTTACAGACCAAATGTGCTAATTATAAATGGTTCTTATCTTGTCATTAAACAGATCTGGCAGGCCTGGGGCTTGGCAGCCCTTGGGTTAGCTATTAGTTCCATGCTACTGTACCGGCTGGGCAGTCATAAAACTGTATCTTTTTGAAAAATGGTCTATAATGTAGACTAGCCTCCTCTGCACCCATTAGGCCAAATTGGTATGACTTGATGGTCCAATCTTGGGCTGCTCAGATGCTGGATTTCATTTCTGCCCGGAGCTTTAGGCAGACTGGAGTGACAGTCACCAGGGTTGTGTGCAATGTCAGGGAGGAGACTCTGGCCCCCAGTTCCCCACCTCCTTTGGCCTCACTTGCCTTCTTGCTGTGAGGCAAGCCCTCTAGCTCACATACTGATTTTGTGTCCCACTCTGTCAAGTCCTGCTAAGGATTGAACTGCAAGTTGGAGGTTAGTTGGTAAGAGCCTGGGGCATCACAGGCACATGTGCATATTAACAAGACTCTAAGGGGACAAAAAGCCTCCTGGGTAGAGGCCACAGTGCTAGGATGAGAGCTGATAGGGTAGATGGTTTTTTTTAATGTCTATTTTTGAGAGAGAGAGAAAACGTGAGTGGGGGAGGGCAGAGAGAGAGGGAAACACAGCATCGGAAGCAGGCTTCAGGCTCTGAGCTGTCTGCACAGAGCCCGACGTGGGGCTCGAACTCACAGACCACGAGATCATGACCTGAGCCGAAGCCAGACGCTTAACCGACTGAGCCACCCAGGCGCCTGATAGGGTAGATAGTTTTGTATTAAGTTTCCTCAGACGACAATGAGGACATTTCAGGCTTCAGGAAAGACGTGATTGAGAAAACCAGGTGTGGGGTGGACCAGTCCAAATAGCCCAGAAATCCCACCAAATAGACCACACTGAGTCTCCTGTCACGTGGCGCCAGTCTCTCTGCTCCACCCTGGCAGTGGTAGAGAACATTTATGAAGTACCAGGTGGCTCGTGTGCCTTTGCCAGTTTAGGGACGGGTCCCTGGGATGGCTTATAATGTAGACGAGAAGGCTGAAGGCTTTACCCAGCATTTCTAAAGCTTTATTTGGCTTTCATTTTATTTAAATATCCCCCAGATAGAGAAAGGGCCCAATCTTCTGCTGATACAAAAACATAAATTTGGTAATCAAATCCAACCATTGTTCATTTATTCACTCTTACATGCACGTTTTGAGCGCTCAGTATGTGCCAGGCGCAGGGCTTAATATATGACAGGCAAGTAAGATTATATTCCCATTTTATAGACCAGGAAACTGAGGCTCAGGTGCATTATTCCAGGTCACATAGCTCTGAAGTGTGACCCCGGAATTAAAACATGGCATAGCAAAGAGAACAGATTCCAAGGTCAGACTGTAGGGAACATTCTTTGTCTTTGTTTTAAATGTTTTTTTTTGTTTGTTTATTTTGAGAGAGAGAGCTAGCGAGCAGGGAGGGGCAGAGAGAGAAAAGGAAAGGGGGAATCCCAAGCAGGCTCTGAGCTGTCAGCACAGAGCCCAATGTGGGGCACAATCTCACGAACCATGAGCTCATGATCTGAGCCGAAATTGAGAGTCAGATGCTTAACCAATTGAGTCACCCAGGTGCCCCAACATTCTTTGTCTTATAGAAGGATATATGAAATTAAGGGATGTTTAGTTTTGTAAGTGTTCTCTGGAGGGGAACCTGGCCCACCTAGGACAACAGCTCTAGCTCAGCCGGGAGATTTTAGTGTAAGGATATAGGGACAGGAGCCATCAGTATATAGAAAGCATGTAAGATCTGTGGAGAGAAGGAACCAGCCAGAACGACTCGCTCAAGGTTATACAGTCATCGAAGGCAGAGCCGAGCCCAGACAAGACCTCTTTCCCCACACTACTCCCTGCAGCTGGGTGGAAAAGCATAGCTCTCAGCTGCAACCTCCATCCCTCCCCTTCCCCGGGAGGCTGCCCCAGCCTTCCCCCAACCTGCTCCTCAGTCCCCTCCCTCTTACTTTCAAACAGGAGTCGTTTCGCAGGTAGCAGTAACAGTATTGGCAATCAGAGGAGTTTGTGCTGAGTAGCATCTCAGAGCTAACTGAGGGACTTCCAGGATAAACAGACAAGTCTGGGGTTTTCATCACCACCTCCCCTTGAAGAACTTCGCTCCAAAGGCTCCCATGTGAACGACTCTCCTTCTCAGAAATTCAGTGCTGTCTGTGAGGATGTTTGCAGAGCAATAACTGTCATTTGACCAAGGCTGGTCCTCTCCAAAACAATGACATTTGTCTCTTGCTGGTCTCTACCTGTTCCTTTCTCCTTCATGCAGCCTCAGGCCCTCATGCTCCTGTGTTTTTCCCTTCTCTGGCCATGATGGCATCTTACGTTGCCTATCTGTATGGGCACAATGAAAGCATCTCTCTGGAAGGAATATCACAGTGGCTTATGCGCTCTTCCCTAGGCCATCGTTTCAGGGTACGGGAACTTAAGCCCAAGGAATAGATCGTTATCAGTGGAATTTCAGGCGTTGGCCAGCAAGTGGGAGGGTTGTTAAAGGGATATTGAGAGAAGGTACCTTTCTGGCACTTCTGAAATCATACTACTGGCTCTGGATGTCAACTCATTTGGTAACTAGTATCTATACCTGGAAAATTCTCAGAACTCCTGACATGGTCAAATGGAGAGAGCATGGGGGAGGTCACATTCAGGCTCTGCCACTTACCAGCTGTGGGACCTTGCTTAAGTTATTTAAGTGTTTGGTGCCTCAATTTCCTCATTCTATAAGACAAGATAGTTCTAGGACCTAACTCTCAGGGTTCTTATATGGATAAAACTAGGTAACTTGAATGCATACAAACACTTGGCATGGTGCCTGGTAAAATGGGAAACACTTCATGAATAATATTTAGTCTTGCCATTCCCTTGTTAAAGCTGCCTTGTCCCTAGGTCCCTGAACTATGTAGATCACTCTGGGTGAACTCAGTTCAACTGGAATTATTGAGTATCTGCTGTGTGCCTAGCCCTGTGCTGGGGGCACTGTGAGTAATATAATAAAAATCTATGAAGGAGAAGCTACTTTCAAGAACCATCTTCGGTGGGATGTTTTGAGCTTCTTCCCTCTAGCAGCTAGGTGGAGAGGCAGAGCAAAGCAAAAGGTTTAAGCTCATGGGCTCTGCTATCAGGCAGACGTGTGTTCATTTCTGGCCTCCACCTCTCGACCGTGGTGTGACCTTGGCAAGGCTCACTACCTTCCCATGCCTCAGTCTGGGCATGCCTTGGTTCTTTATCTGTAAAATGAGCATCATAATTACATCCTTATACATGATATGCCCATAAACATAGATTCATAATTATTGCTTTATGCAGTTGTCTTTTCAATCAGGTGGAAAAAAAGGAGTTACAAAAATACATTAATACCTTTATATTTACCCATAAATATTAATATTACATGCACTGGGCCTTTTTCTTTCTTTGTGTGGATTTGAGTTACTATCTAATGTCCTTTCATTGCAGCCTGAAGGATGCCCTTTGCCATCTTTCCCCTCTTTTTTTAATTGAGGTATAATTGACATATAATATTGTGTTAGCTTCAGGTGTACAACATGATTCAACATCAGCATATATTGCAAAATGATCACCACAGTAAGTCGAGTTAACCCCTGTCACCATACATACTTACAGAAAAAGTTTTTTCTTGTGATGAAGAATTTTAAGATCTACTCTCTTAGCAACTTTCAAATATGCAGTACAGCCTTATGAACTATAGTCACCATGCTGTACATTCCACCCCTTGACCTGTTTATTTTATAATTGGAAGTTTGTATCTTTTGACTCCTTCACCCATTTTGTCCCCCGCCCCCCACCTCAGGCAACCACCCATCTGTTCTCTGTATCTGTGAGCTTGGGTTAGTGTTTTGGGTTCTACATATAAGTGAGATCCTATGATATTTGCCTTTCTCTAATTTATTTCACTTAGTATAAAGCCCTCAAGGTCTATTCACGTTGTTGGAAATGGCAAAATTTTATTCTTTGTGTGTGTGTGTGTGTGTGCATGGCTGAATAATAGTCTCCTTCATTTGTAAGGATAATTTTTCCTGGATATAGAATTCTTGGTTGACAACTTTTGCCTTTCAACACTTTGAATATATCATCCTACTGCCTTCATACCTCCCTGTTTCTGATGAGAAATCAGCTGTTAATCTTATTGAGGATACTTTGTATGTCATGACTGATTTCTCTCTTGCTGTTTTCAAGATTCTCTCCTTGCCTTTGGCTTTTGACAGTGTGCTTATGATTTGTCTAGGTGCAGACCTTTTTGAGTTTATCCTGCGTAGAGTTAGTTGAACTTTTTGGATATGTAGATGAATATTTTTCATCAAGTTTGGGGAGGTTTGGGCTATTATGTCCTCAAATATTCTTCCTGCTTCTTTGTCCTTTTCTTTGGAGACTTCCATTATGTATATGTTGGTACATTTGAAGGTGTACCATGAGTCTCTCAGGCTCTGGTCATTTTTCTTCTTTTTTCTTTCTGTTTCTCACATTGGATATCAGTATCTTCAAGTTTGCTGACTTTTTTCTTCTGCCTGTTCAAATCTGCTGTTGAAACTCTCTAGTAAATTTTTCATATCAGTTATTGTACTTCTCAACTCCAGAATATCTATTTGGTTCTTTTAAAAGATCATTTCTACATCTTTATTGATACTCTCTATTTATTGAGATATCATTCTCACGTTTTCCTTTAGTTCTTTAGACATGGTTTCCCTTAGCTCCTTGGATATATTTCAAATAGCTTTGTCTAAAAGGTCCAACATTTTGGCTTCTTCAGGGACAGTTTCTATTGGTTGTTCTGTTTTTTCTTGGGTATGGTCTATTTCTTTGCAGGTCTCATAATTTTTTGTTAAAAACTGGTCATTTTGAATATTATAATGTAACTCTGGAAATCAGGTTCTTTCTCCTTCCCAGTTTTTTTGTTGTTGCTGCTTGTTGTTGTTTGTTAGGTGACTCTTTGAACTTCCACCAGAGCTGGTTGGCTCTCATAGTTACACTTTACAAAGTATAGCTCCCCCTACTGTTTGCTTTGGCTGAACCACAACTCTTGAAACTTGAGATGAGTCATTGGGAGAAACAAATTATAAATATTAAACTTGCCTTATGCTTCTTAGATCTCAGCTGAGCAACCTCTTTTCAAGGAACTCATAAATCACAAGGCCATCCAGCACTCATTATCTGCCTTCGTGTCAGAAAAAAAAAATAATGAGAAATGATCCTGTTCCATTCTTCTAAGAGGGTGAAAACAACTGCCCTGAAGAGAATAAGCCACAGTCTGGAAAGAGAGTTGAAATCTATGTCACCCAGGATATACGGCCCCAGCCCTCTCCTTCCATTCCTGATTTTCCCTACTTTTGAGGGAAGGGGAGCACACCCCTGCAAACTGGAGTTGGCTAAGTCGTATAGTGTTGCCAGAGATAGGTTCTCTCCCCACAGCATATGGGGGCAACTTTAATGGCAATCTGGAGGCAATCAGAGACTGGGGCAGAAGGACTGGAAATGTAGCCCCAGGAGCATGGTTAGAATATCTCCAGCACTGTAGGTGGAGTTGGGGAGGAAGAGAAAGAGTGAAAGGGAGATAGGCAATGGGAAAAAGAATGGTTGATAAATTCTGCGCCACTGGGACAGGCTTACAGAAAGAGACAGTTTGCTTTTTCTGATTCTATATTTTCACCACGTAGTTTTTATTTATTTATTTTTATTAAAAATTTTTTTAATGTTTTATTTATTTTTGAGAGAGAGAGAATGAGAATAAGCAGGGAAGAGACACAGAGAGAGGGAGACACAGAATCTGAAGCAGGCTCCAGGCTCTGAGCTGTCAAAACAGAGCCCGACGTGGGGCTCGAACTTGTGAACTGTAAGATCATGACCTGAGCTGAAGTCGGACGTTTAACCGACTGAGCCACCCAGATGTTCCTATTTATTTTTATTTACTTATTTTTAAGATTTTATTTTAGTAATCTCTACACTCAACGTGGGGCTCTAAGTTACAACCCCAAGATCAAGAGTTACATGCTCTACTGACTAAGCCAGCCAGGTACTCCTCACCAAACAGTTTTTTAATATTGTTATTTGGGTTCTGTGATGTTCCTCAACCATCAACCTTGTACATTCATTTAACAAACATTTACCACATATCAAGTGCTGGGAATACTAATATGAATAAAAACAGGTCCCTCATGGTTATAGGAGAAATCACTATATAGAAAAGTACAGTGTAGTGAGAGCAGGAAGGAAGGCCAGAGAACTGGGAGCCCCAAGGAGGCCTGTCATTCCAGCTTGGAGCGGGGGTAGGAAGTAGGATCCTGTTAAGTTTCTGGAAGGAAGTGATGCTTGAGCCAAACCTCTAACCTTAAAGCACAAGAAGTTAGTTAAGTTTGGCAGGAGGAGCATGTGAAGGTGCAGGCATCCTAGAGAGAAGCAATAGCAAATGCAGACAGAAGCCAGAGAGAGCTTCTGGTACCTTCTGCAGTGGAAAAACAACTTTGGAGGATGGACATGTGGTGTATGGAGGGTACCAGAAGGAGATGAGATTAGAAAGCTAAATACGGCCAGATCATGAAATGCCCTGTGTGTTTTAAGGAGGCATCTGTGTTTTATCTTAAGGTTATGGAAGAGTCAATGAAGAATTTGCAAGAGAGTGACCTGGGTAGTTTAATAAGGTGGTTGGATGTAGAATCATATACTATTGATGTGCACAGTTGTGGCCCTTCTACCAGCAGCAGCAGCAGCAGCAGCAGTATCAACAGGGAACTCATTAAAAATAGAAGTTCTTGAGCCCCATCCGAGACCTACTTACTCAGGAACTCTGAAGGTGGGACCCAGTCATCTGTGTTTGAACGAGCTCTCCCGTTGATTCCAGTGCTTACTCGAGTTGGAGAACCACTGCCCAAGACGGACTACCTAGGTTGGAATCCTAGCTTTCCCAGTGTATAACCATGGGCAAGTGAGAAATTTTTCTGAGCCCATTTCCTCAGCTGTAAAGTGGGGATTATATAGCTGTTGTGAGGATTAAGTACATTAATATATGGAAAGTGCTTAGCGTCATACCTGGTCCTTAGTGTGTGAGCCATTATCACGAATGTTCTTGTCACCCCAATTCCTTCTGAATGGCTGAAAGTTTTTATCCGACCTGTGGGCCTTAGTTTAGTGTCATGGCTCTTCTCCTCCCTTACTATTCCTTCCCTCATAGGTAGAACAATAACTATTAAATGTGTATTACAAGCAAAGGGGTGGTTGAGGGTAATCCACCTGGAGATAATTCTAGCACCCTAATGAGAATCCAGGTTTGCTGACTATGGAAGAGACAGAACTCAGGGTGTAGCCTTGGACAAACCCCCTTCCCCAGGCTTGCCCTCAGTATGTTCATCTGTGGAGTGAGGGGGTTGGAACAGATGCTTTTGGATGACTTTTTAAAATGTTTATGTATTCATTTTGAGAGAGAGAGAGAGCATGTGCACGTGTGAGGGAGGGAGGGACAGAAAGAGAGGGAGAGAGAGAATCCCAAGCAAGCTCTGTGCTGTCAGCACAGAGCCCAGCCTGATGAAGGTTTGATCCTGGGAACCATGAGACCATGACTTGAGCTGAGATCAAGAGTTGGGCGCTTGACTGACCGAACCACCCAGGTGCCCCGATTTTGGAGGACTTTGATATTCAGTAGTTCTGCTTACCTTTAAATGTCGGATTCAGCAAACATTTATTGAGTGTTCTTCGAGGAACTTTTCACAAGCCTGTGAGATAGGTATTACTGCTGTCCCCCAGTTGAAAATGAGAACATGGAACCTGAGCTTGTCCCGGATTATAGAGCACCCAATGGCAGGGCTGAGATTTGAGCCCGGTCTGGCTGATTCTAGGGTCTAGGTCTCTTCTGCTTATTACACTGCCTCCTATGGCACACTGGGGCTTCCTTCAGAGAGATAAATGGGCTTGCCCAAGGTCACACAGCTAAGCAAGGGGCAGAGAAGGGACCAAAACCCAGGTTTTCTGACTCCAGGGCCAGTGTTTGGTCTACAAATCACAGTGGCCTCTAACAATGAAGGCTAACAGCATGCTAAGTGCTGGACAGATTAATGGCCCGCCTCTTGCCTACAGGCTCCAACAATCTAAAGTCAATAGACAACACACCAGCAGTGTAACGAACGACCGTGTGGCACAGAGGTCACCAGTCCTCTGCAGGAGCCAATTTGAAATGCCTAGAGGGGTCCAAGAGGCTTTGAGGTAGACTTCCTGACTGAGGACTCTTTCAGGAGCTGTTTGAAGGTGTTATGACAAGTGACATGCTGCCTTTCTTTCCAAGCAAGTAATGGATAGAGTTGAAGATCTCTCCATTCATCCCACTCCATCTCCAAAGTGGAGTGTGTGCAGGAAGAAAATATTAGAACTTCTGTTTCCATTGCCTCTGTATTTTACCACTTTTAAATTTCTATTTTCTGTATATGCTTTATGACATAAAACAGACACACTAAACAAGCTCAGGAGTGTATGTTTATAATTTACAAAGTACTCATCCATTATTTATAAATAATTTTCTGGTTTTGTGTATATTATATAATGTCCATAATTAGTATATTAGTATGCAGTACATTAATGTAATTTGTAAACCGGCAATATATATGTACTTAAGTATATGTTCTTAAATATATAAATAAATATATTAACATTGTATATATATATATATATGATATTTGGAGATAGACTCAAACATTTTTCTAAATAGGGGTGCAGGGAGATAGGCACCACAGCTCACCATCATCCACTAGGAAGCAACATTCTGAGGCTTGCTTATATTTTGGAAGAGCAGAAACCCTATCTTCTTATTAATTAGCCATCAATGTTTCTTGGTTCATTTGGCTTGGTCTAATTGCCTAGGCTGCATGCTGAGATTCTGACAGAGACAGGGCCCCTGGCCCTGTAGGGTTGACGAGCATAAAATCCAGTAATAGGGGGTCAGTAACATCACTTTTGGTGCTTCCACACAAAGGAATTTCATCTTGTGACTTAAAATGTAGGAGAAAAACGTCATGATGTGGAGAGATGGTCTTTTATTGTAATTATAAGGAAAAGTAGTTTACAGTTACATTGGGATGATTCATATTTTTATTAAAAGAACTGCCCCCCCCCAACAAATCGTGTACGTATGCACGGAAAAAGACTAGGAGGAAATAGCCCAACGTACTCATTGTAGTGTGCAATTGCAGGCATTTTTATCTTCTTGTTTGTAGTTACCTTTGTTTTCCAGAACTTTTGTAATCAGGAAGAGCACTCTTTTAAAAAAAAAATAAATAAATTGAGCCGCTGCACTTGGGAGAGATGGAAGCATCCTCTCAGTGCACAATGTAGACTTGCAGAAAGAAAAATGAGCCCTACTTGTTGCTGTTTCCTGCAAAAGGATGCTAAGGACTTGATCACATCAGTGCGCGGTGAGGGCACCGGGGGAGAAATTTCTGTCAGGTCTCAGAACCAGGAAGAGTTGCACTGGTTTGCTTTAGTCTCAGGGGAGCTGTGACTCATGTAAATCAATAGTCATCAAACATTTTTGCCCGAGAATCCCCTGTGATTTTCTTTTTATTTTGAAGTAATTGTAGATTTATGTGAAAGTTGAAAAAAACAGTACAGAGAGTTCCTATATACCTTTCACCTGTCTTCCGTAATGTTAACGGACTTAACCATAGTACAGTGATCAAAACCAGGAAATTAACATTGGCACATAATACTGACTAAATGTCTTAGTTCAGGTTGCTATAACTAAGTACCACAGACTGGATGGTTTATAAACAACAGAAATTTATTTCTCATAGTTCTGGAGGCTGGAGGTCTGAGAAATGGGTGTCAGTATGGTAAGGTGAGGGCCCATTTCTGGGTTGCGGACTGCCATCACATGGCAGAAACAGGGAGAGAGAGCTCTCTGGAGTCCCCTTTATAAAGGCACTAATCCCATTCGTGGGGGCTCCACTCTCGTGACCTAATTATCTACCAAAGTCCCTACCTCTTAATACCATCACGTTGGGGGTTAGATTTCAATATACTAATTTTGGGGTGGACACATTCAGTCTGTTGCACTAAACAGCAGAGTTTATTCAGATTTTCCCAGCCTTTCCACTGATGTTTGTTTGTTTGTTTGTTTTCTGTTCCAGGATCTAATCCAGGATCCCATATGGGATTGAGTTGTCATATCTCCTTAATCCCTTTCAGTCTGTAACAGTTCTTTAGTCTTTCTCAGTCTTTCATGACCTTGACACCTTTTTTTTAAGATACTGGCAAGCTACTTTGTAGAATGTCCCTCAATTTAGGGTTGTGTGATGTTTTTCACAATCAGATTGACTTTATGCATTTTTGACAAGATTACCACGTAAAAGTAAACTTTTATTTAAGTGCATCTCTTAATGAAATGGATGGGATTTTTTTCAGGTATCCATGAATAAATATTGCTTTTTGCTAGAAAGACAGTACTCAGCATCTATTCCATTTCTAGTTTTCTTTCTTTATATACATAAGGACTGAGAAATCTTGTTCATAGAAATAAGAAGATGAGAGTTGAAAAGTTTTATTATAACGTGCGACATAATTCCATGAGTTCCTTCTGAGTTACATACCAAAAATCAGAGTGATCTCCCCGAGAAAACTTTTTCATTTTTTATTGCAGTATAATTCATATAGCATAAAATATACTCTTTTAAACTATAAAATTCAGTGGTTTTAGTATATTCAAAAAGTGGTACAACCATTACCACTACCCAATTCCAGAATATTTTCGTCACACCAAAAAGACATTTCTCACACATTAGCAGTCCCATACCCGGCCCTGTCCTAGCCCCTCCCAGGCCTTGGCAACTACTAATTTTCTCTCTGTCTATGGATTTTGCTATTCTGGGCACTTCATATAAATGGAATCATATAACGTGTGGCCTTTTTTGTCTGGCTTATTTCGCTTTGCTTAATGTCTTTAAGGTTTATTCTTTTTATGGCTGAATAATATTTCATGGTATAGATATATTAAATTTCTTTATCCATTTATCAGTCGATGGACATTTGAGTTGTTTCCACCTTTTGGCTATTGTGAATCGTGTTGTCGTGAACATTTGTATACACCTTTTTGAGTGGATATGTTTTCATTTCTCTTGGCTATATACACCTGGGAGTGGAGTTATTAGGTCTTATGATAACTATGTGTAACCTTTTAAGAAAGTGCCAGACCAGTTTCCAAAGTGTCACCGTCATTATACATTTCTGCCAGTAGCATATAAGCCTTCCAATTTCTCCACATCCTTGCCAACGCTTGTTGTTATCTGTCTTTTTTTATTGTAGCCATTCTAGTGGATGTGAAATGATATCTCTTTATAGTTCTTATTTGCATTTTCTGGGTGGCTAATGATGCTGAACATCTTTTCATGTACTTATTGGCCATTTATACAGAGAACTGTCTTTTCAAATCTTTTTTCCACTTTTAATTGGGCTATTTGTCTTTTTGTTATTAAGTTGTAAGAGCTCTAAGTCCCTTATCAGGTATGTGACTTGCAAATATTTTCTCCCATTCTTCATGATGTCTTTTCATGTTCTAGATGGTAAAATTTACAGTATGACAGCTTTACACTTTTATGTAGTCCAATTTATCTTTTTCTTTTGTCACTTGTGCTTTTTGGCCAATTTAAGACTCCGTTGCCTAATCCAAGGTCACAAGAATTTATAGCTATGTTTTCTTCTAAGAGTTTTAGTTTTTATAGCTTTAGCTCCTAGTCTCTTGCCATTTCCATGTGAGTTTTAGAATCAGCATGTCAATTTCTGAAAGAAAAGCCAGCTGGGATTTTGTTGGGGCTTGCAGTGCATCTGTTTGATTCAAATTAATTAATCTGGGGACTATTGACACCTTGGCAATGTTATTTCTTCTTTTTAAAATTGTTAAAAAATATTTGTTTATTTTTGAGAGAGAGTGCAAGTGGGGGAGGTGCAGAGAGAGAGGGAGACAGAATCTGAAGCAGGCTCCAGGCTCCGAGTTGTCAGCACAGAGCCCCACGCAGTGCTTGAGTTCATGAATGTTGAGATCAGTGACTTGAGCTGAAGTCGGCCGCTTATCCAACTGAGCCACCCAGGTACCCCGACAACGTTATGTCTTCTAATTCATACCCAAAGAATGTCTTTACATTTAGTTAGGTCTTCTTTTATTTTGTTCAATAATGTTTTATAGTTTTCAGTGTGCAAGTGTTGCACTTCTTTTGTTAAATTTATTCCTATTTTATTACTTCATTATGAATGGAATTGTTTTCTTTCATTTTATTTATTTATTTTTTTAAAATTTTTTTAATGTTTTTTTTTTAATGTTTTTTTTCCAACGTTTATTTATTTTTGGGACAGAGAGAGACAGAGCATGAACGGGGGAGGGGCAGAGAGAGAGGGAGACACAGAATCGGAAACAGGCTCCAGGCTCTGAGCCATCAGCCCAGAGCCCGACGCGGGGCTCGAACTCACGGACCGCGAGATCGTGACCTGGCTGAAGTCGGACGCTTAACTGACTGCGCCACCCAGGCGCCCCAATGTTTGTTTATTTTTGACAGAGAGAGAGAGAGAGAGAGAGAGAGCGCGAGCATGAGCGAGGGAGGGGCAGAGAGAGAGGGAGACACAGAATCGGAAGCAGGCTCCAGGCTCTGAGCAGTCAGCACGGAGCCCGACGCGGGGCTCGAACCCATGGACTGTGAGATCATGACCTGAGCCGAAGTCAGATGCTCAACATACTGAGCCACCCAGGCGCCCCTGGAATTGTTTTCTTAATTTAATTTTCAGGATGTCCATGGTTTGTGTATAGTAATACAATTGATTTTTTAAATTTTATTTTATTTTAAATTCCAGTATAGTTAACACACAGTGTTAGAGTAGCTTCACGTGTACAATATAGTGATTCAACAATTCCATACAACACCGTGTGCTCATCACAAGTGTACTCCTTAATCCCTTCGCCTATTTCACCCATCCCTCCTCTTGCCCTCCCTTCTGGTAAGCATCAGTTTGTTCTCTATAGCTAGGAGTCTGTTTCTTGGTTTGTCTCTGTCTCTCTTTTTCTTCCTTTGCTCATTTTTTGTATGTGTGTTTAACTTGTATCCTGCAACCTTGCTGAGCATGATTACTAGCTCTAATAGGTTATCTTGGTCGATTCTTTAGAATTTTCTACATATAAGATTATATCATCTATGAGTAGGGATATTTTTACTTGTTTCTTTCTAATATAGATGCCTTTTATTTCTTTCTCTTGCCTACTTGGCCTGGTTAGAACCTCTGGTACCATGTTGAATAGAGTAAGAGTAGAAATCTTTGCCTTGTTCCTGATCTTAAGGAAAGAGCTTTCAGTCTTATACCATTCAGTTTTGTTAGTTGTGAGTTTTTCATAGATGCCCTTTGTCAGATTGAGGAAGTTATACAGTATAGCAGTGTAAATGTATTTTCTCTTATGATTTGCTTAATAACCTTTTCTCTAACTTTATTGTAAGAATACAGTGTATAATAATATGACATACAAAATATGTATTGATCGACTGTGTTATCGGTGAGGCTTTTGGTCAACAGTAGGCTATTAGTAGTTAAGGTTTTGGGGAACCAAAAGTTACATGTGGATTGTTAAATGCAGGGAGGGGTTGGTGTCCCTAACCCTGCATTCTTTAAGGGTCAACTGCATTTTGTTGAGGATTTTATTATTGTGGTAAAATACACATAACATAAAATTCACCATTTCAACCATTTCAAAGTGTCCAACTCAGTAGTAGCATTTAGTACATTCACACTGTTGTGCAATCATCACTATGTAGTTCCAGAACATTTTCATCACTCCAGAAGGAAAAGCCATACACATTAATCAGTCACTCCTCATTCTCCTTTCTTCCTAGCCTTTGGCAACTGCTAATCTACAGTCTGTCTCTGTGGATTTACCTATTCTAAATTTTTTTGAAGATTTTTACATCTATATTCATAAAGAACATTTGTCCATAGTTTTTGCTCAGGTGTAAGGTGAAAATGACTTGGGCGAAATTCTTTCTGTTTAGAGAATGACTGTTATAAATTCTTTATCAGTAAGGAGCCCCTAAAGAGGGGGCCTAACCTTTCTGCAAAACACAATTATTCACAAGCCCCTTTGTACCCGATTCATTTGGCAAGGGAGGGAGGTGGGCAGAGAAAAGGAGGTAAGCAGTCTTTGAGCTTTGTCTTCCTTCTGTCTGGTGAAAAAGGACTCTGTCCAGCATGACTCCAGGCAAAATGCAAACATTTGTCTTCTTTACCCCCAAATCTCCCTTTTCTGCTGCTCTGTCCAGCCCCCCAGTGACCTCAAGTAGCCAGGTTCTGGGATTATATCTCTGAGGTCTCTGCCCCCCAGCTGGGACTTTAGGCCCTGAGACTACTCTCATAATTGGTTCCCTGTTGAGTGTCCCTTGCCAACAATTGCTAACTGACCAGATGGCATCCACTTGCTTGAGTCACGTGTTCTTGTTTGCTAAGGCCCCTCCCTAAGTTACCCTGTCCGAATTCTCTGATCAAGAGGAATGTCAAGCCCCAAAGCTGTAAAAAAAAAAAAAAAAGATGGCTTTCTAGAGGCCAAGAAGGAGGTATTTCTGGAGAGCAGGTTGTTCTTTAGGTACTTTTCGAGTAATGTACACAGGCAAGTTCATTATTTGGTGAAGCAGGTTCAGGGAATAGGGAGTGAAAGATTAGACTTCTACGCTCACAGTGTCCCTCCTGGCCCAAGTCTACCCCACAGCTTTGTTGAGAGCTAAACATCTCTGGAGAGAATTTGTGATGGGGAAAATTTTTTTCTCTCCATGGAAGCTTCCTGGCTCACACTTCTCCAGACCCCAAAGACACTCCCAGACTCAAGATGATGTCATTGGAGTGTTTTAAAACAGATAGAGAATTTAAGAATTTCTCTGACCTCATGTGCTTTGTGTTTACAGATGAAGTCAAACTTTACAAGACTTAAGTTCATTTACCTTTAGTCCAAAATTCCCTTTCTTGGCTCCATTTCTCAATACACATGGGCCTCTAAGTCTTCTTGGCCATCAGGTACCTGTTGATCAAAAGTGCCACATGCTTAGGTGGGACTAATGTGGCTGACATGTCCTTTGAAGTTCAAATAGGGTTGGAAATGAGTGCAGTATTGCTCACACGATGTCAACTTACATGTTTGAAATATAGCGTGTGACACTTGACAGACTGAAAAGCACATGGAAAGACCGTCATTCTTCTTATAGAGCCAAAGACTCCATCAAGAATAAGGGAGTGACTTCTCATCAGGGTCTGCTTCTTTGATGAAGAATACTGTTTCCAACCCTTGGGCAAGTAGTGGGCTATTTGAAGGGTTTCAGAATTTTAGTAGGCAGGCCTACCCTCCACCTTGCCCTTACTGTGGGGGGCAGTCCCCACTGAAGGCATATGTTTTTTTCCTACACCTGAATGGTTGATAAAAGCAATTTGCCATATGTACATGATGTACTTTTCCCTGAAGAGTATTCCAGATGGTTTGGGGTTGGCCATTTTCACAGCCAAACCAGAGAAGGCAAATCTCCTGCAAGTAAGCTCCCATTTCTCCTGTCTTCACTCACAGCAGGCCTTAAAGCCCTCTTTTCCATCGGTCAGGTTGAGACCACAGAATCTTTAGTTCAGCACCCCTGGCAATCTAGACCAGTTGCCTCGAGTTGATGTACAAAGAAACAATAATAACTAACAGTTTACTGAGGACTTATGGGTCAAGCACTGGCTAAGTGCAGTACGTGCATTATTTTTTTTTTTAATTCACGCATTAGTCTTTTTATGATACTATTATTTTATAGACAAGAAGATCAAGACCAAGGAAAGTTATCTGTGCCAAGGTCAAACTGGCAGCACCTGGGCTGGAATTCTGGTCTGACCTCAGAGACTGACCCCTAAGCCATTACATTATGCTAATTTATTCATTCTATCAACGAGTATTTAATCAGCACCAATGATATGTTAGCACTGTTCTAGGCACTGGGGATAGAGCAGTCAGAAGACCTCCACCCAGTGGAACACGACACCGTGTAGGCCTCCGGAAGGAAGAAGCCCTCTGCGGATCAGTGACACAACAGCGGGTGATAATATCCATTTGCCAGCAGGATTAGGGCTCTCAAAAATGTGAGAGCTCCAAATTTGAGCACAGGGAGTGTATGAAAAACGCAAGTCATGAGGCAAAGGGGCAGTGGTGGAGTTTGAGGTCAACTCTGGTTCTGTCAGGGCTCTGTGTGCTTAATATAGGCTGTGGCTCATGTTCCAATGCTTGAAGTGGAGAACATGCCCATTCGTCTCTGTAACTCTGTAAAGGTCAGCCACCCAGGGCCCCTCTAACCATAGGCCAACCGTAAGCTTCTCAAACACCCCACGTCTGCTTGTCTTTTCTGCCATTAGCAGCTGGATGTGTGAAACTCACAGGTCCCTGCAAGAAGCCCTGGACGCAGGTCACAGGTGGGGCTGAGCTCACCCTTCCTACAGATACACTTCTCCCTTGTGAAGGGCAAAGGAGATAGATTAAAGGACACCTGGGCCCCTTTGCTTGATAGGGAGACCCGGGGGAGCTGGAAAGGAAGAGGGAGGAGGGGACTGGGGCAGGCTAGAGCTGCACCTTGATTTATTGGCTTGTTTTGCTCCTGTACTTCTGTTTACCCAGCTGGGCCTGCTGCTGCCCAGGGTACTGGCATGTGCACAGCCACTCTGGCCAGTCTTTCGGGGTAGTGTCAGAGAAAGCTATGGACTTGGCCAGCTCCTGGCAAAATGGAGGCAGTTGAGTTTGTGTTTTCTGTCTGCAACTTCCCTGCCCCATTATGCTTTTTCTCACCCCCATGGGGCACCCCTCCACACACACCCCAATCTCAGCCACAGAGTCCCTCAGCCCTTCTTTTCCTTGGTAGAAACCGGTGTCGCTCGGGCATCTAAGACACACTTACATTAACAGGCGAACATCTGCCAACAGCCTCAAGCCTAATTCTTCTAGCATTTTAAAATGCTGGGCACCTCTTTAATTAATCCATTCAAGAGCAGATTGCCCCGGGAGAGGAAACGAAACAAATAGCTTGCGGAAGCGTAGCAGATCCAAGAACATGAACCAAGTGCCTCGTCTAGACCAGTCTTCTTCTACTAATTGATGAACAAACAGTCTCCAGAGTAGAATGATCTCGGAACGCAGCGTGTGCGTATGTAGGCATGCATGTGCGTGTGCAAGAGGTGGTGGCCAGGATTTGCGGGTTCAAAGGGCCCTTCCAGGCACATGCGGTCAGTGGTCTGTCAGTGCGTGGAGCAAGCTCTACTTTTCTTCCCAACCAACCCAAGCTGAAACCAAACCGAAGGAAGTAGCAACTGGTGGCAAAGGTCTCTGGGCCTCTGGTGGAGACTAGGAGTGGCGGTTCTCAGTAGGGGCTTTGGAGCCAGACAGGCCTGATTGGGGGTTTCAAATCTGAACTCCGCTATTTCTTAACCGTTTGACTTTACGCAAGTTGCTTAGCTTTTCTGAGACTCAGTATCGCCCTCTGTTAAATGGGAGCAACACCCACCTCACTGCATTGTTGTGAAGATTAACCGCTATAAAGTAAGCCAACCACTTAGGAACTGATCTGTATAATCAATACCTGGGGGCTGTGATGGTCAAAGATGAGGATTCTGGAGAACAGAGGATGGGGTACCTGAGAGCTTCAGCACTTTGGGTGTTCATTCCTAATGTTTCCACAGTTCAAGGGAAAGATTGGAAGGCAGAAGCAACCCACGTGTCTGTCAACGGATGAATGTAAACAAAAGGTGGTACGTCCATGTAATGGAATATTACTCAGCCGTAAAAAGGAAGGAAATTCTGACACCTGCCACACCGTAGATGAACCTTGAAGATGTTAGCCTAAATGAAAGGAGCCTGTTACAAAAAATAAGCACTGTGTGATTCCACTTAGGTGGCGGACTTAGAGTAGTCACATTCATAGAGACGGAAAGTAGACCGTAGTCCTGTGTGTTGGCTGCTCCACTGTCCCCTGCCAGCCTGCAGGAGGACAAGCAAGGCTTATGGAAAGATGCTCCCTCAGAAGCAGCACTAAAAGCACGCTAAATCAAGATGAGTGGGAAACTATCCCAATAAATGCATTCAGGATTGTATTTTTTTTATTTATTTTTTGAGTTTATTTATTTTGAAAGAGAGAGAGACAGCACTAGTGGAGGAAGGGTGGGGGGGCGGAGAGAATCCCAAACAGGCTCTGCGCTGTCAGTGCGAAGCCCTATGTGGGGCTTGAACTCACGAACCGTGAGATCACGACCTGAGTCGAAGCCGAGACTCGGATGCTTCAGTGACTGAGCCACCCAGGTGCCCCCTGCATTTTGGATTTTTTAAAAAATGTAAATTTTATGTTCTGTGTGTATCATCGCAATTAAAAAGAGAGAGAAAGTTTGAGAATTAATGGGATTTGGGGGCTACCCTTGAGGAGTGAGAGAAAAAAATAAAAGCTCTGGCAAAGGGATGAGTGGCCCAGGGAAAGCGTCGTTGCTGGGATCCTACTATAACCTACCCTGCTGTGAGAGGGTAGCTGATTTCCATAAAGGGACAGAGAGACTGAGAGAAAGAGAGAGAGAGAGATGCAGACAGACAGAAAACAGAAGCAGGAGAGGAGGGTGGCCCGGGGCCATGCGTGTAAAACAAAAGCTACAAAGGAACGGAAATTTCTGAGCCCCCAAAAAGGCAGCAAGCAAGCACAGAAGACCCCACCCCTAGACTGTGGTCACCTGGGGTGGGTGAGCCCCCAAGCCCATTCGGGCCTCAGCTGCAGCCAGGCAGGGAGACCTCAGGAGGGAAGCAGGCGGTGATTTGGGCTGGCCCGAGGGAAAAATGGTGGAGATGCGCAAATGCCATGGGTTCAGCTCCCCACCTCATCCGAGGCAGGGACCAGCCTCTTCCCTTTCCCGCCACCTCCCTCCCTCCAGGCTCCACAGGGCCCCTGGAGGCTGCCCTTCTCCTTGGGTTCAGCTGCCTGATTTCCCTGGATAGGAGGTTGCAGGGGTGGGGCTGCCGGTCCTCACATCTCCAGGCGCCTCCTTCCTCACCAAGCCACGCTGGCCCCTGCACACGTGGCCCCTGGCCGTGTGGACACACCTGAGTCCAGGAACGACACGGCAGGGAACCCAGCCCAGGCATGGAGGTAATTAGGCACGTCTTCTCCGCTCCCGAAGTAATGTTTGTCTTTCAAATTCTGCCAACCAAAATGGCTTGGGCTGTGATTTACCATCATAACGTTATGTCATACTTCCTTGCTGCTTTTATGACCAAGAAAGACTCCAGGCACAGTAGCCATATTATGTACCAGCAAACTCCTGCCTAAATTAAGTCACTATTTCTGGTCCCTGTCGCTGGTCAAAAATGACATCCAAGGGGTAATTGCTGTTTTAGGGGCACATTTTAAGGCAAATGCAAAAAAAAAAATAATGAATGTACCTATTTTCTGACTGAAATTTGCATCCGTCTTTTTACCCTCCCCTGGCAAACATGTTTTATGTTTATTTAAACGGCCCTTAATAAAAATGTACAGCTGCAAAGCATCTTACTTCTCAATGCTTTCTGGTTAAGAAAATTGCCCATAATCACAGTTGACTTTCCTAGTCGTAACAGAATATTATTTTTCATCTGTGCATGGCTGTGGCCCGATGTGTGAACGTTATTAACGCGGTGGGAGGCTTATCTGAGGTCGCAAGCACTTCATTCGTTCATTCCTTCAGTCAATCAACAAGCTTGTTTTGTGGACTTATTATGTGGGGTTTTAGACCTTTTGAAGCAGAGGGAAAAGCATGTGCAGAGGCACGAGAGAGCAGGCCAGGTCACTGATGTGACGAGTAGCCATTGTTAACCACAGCTGATGGGTCATGATTGGCTGTAAAGTGTAGCGTAGATAATTTGTTACTGATAGTAGTGAAGTTACCAAAATTGCTGAATGATTTACTTGAGTTATGAGTTGGAATGGGTTCAAGGTTATCCTTATAATAACAGCGCCATTCTTGCTTGTTTGCATTTCGGTATCTTTTTTTTTAATGTTTTATTTTATTTTTTGAGAGACAGAGAGAAACAGAGCACAAGCAGGGAGGGGCAGAGATAGGGAGACAAAGAATTCAAAGCAGTCTCCCGGCTCCGAGCTGTCGGCACAGAGCCCGAGGTGGGGCTCGAACCCACGGATGTGAGATCATGACCTGAGCCGAAGTTGGACGCCCAACCAACTGAGCCACCCAGGTGCCCCAACATTTCAGTATGTTTTAATGAGAGTTAGAGACAAGGGCCCAATTAATCGCTGGCATGCCAAGAATTGTGTAGTCCCCAAGTATACCCATGGGGTATGTCATACATATGAACATCTATCGGTTATATCACAGTTTAGAACTGGAGTGGCCCACAAGGTGTGTGGTATCTGGGAGAGCGGAGAGAGATGAACTTGGGGGGCAGGATGAGTAGGGGAAGCTTCTCAGGACTCAAGTAAACACTTTTTCATTTGGACTGCCCCCAAATTTTGCATAGCAAATTGTCACTGATATCAGAGAGCTACTGCTCATTTGTCAGATTCCAGTATTTCCCCCGATACAGAGATGGGATCTTAAAGTAGTGACTATCGACCCAGACTTGCACATTTAGCCTGTCTTGGAGAACCCATAACTATACTTCTTGCGATCAACTACTTCTAACACTGGCTGCATTGTATGCTGAGCTCCTTAGAAAAGAGAACGTGACCCAAGAGGCGGGAACCAGGTTAGGTTTCCTGGAGTGATTGTATCGGGGACCTCATATGTCTTGGAAAACAGATGGAAAGGCTCAGTAATGAGTCAAACTAGAAAAAGGAACTTACTAATAATGAAGTTGATATACTATCTCTACTAGGCACATGGGGGGGGCTGTTGGGGTACAGAGAAAAGATGCCTATGTTGCCTTACCTTTCCAATATAAAATAGATTTCTGTACTTGACCGGAAGATATTAGGAATGATACCTCATGTGATGTGCCAAGAGAATAACTGTTTGGCTTGGTGTTCTGATTTGAAGGGTACTCACAATGTTTCCCTGCCCCTGAAAATACTCTGCCACTGGTGTGCTTGAATTTCTACTAGTAGAAATTGTGGTAGAGTCATTTGTTTAAAAATCATCCTTTGTTCTTTTAACGATTTTTCTATTTTTCCTTTTTTTTAAAATGTATGCTTTGGGAAAGGAGGGTAGTTCTTTTAAAAATAAAAAGCACATTCACGAGTGAGCTGGAAGCCTGCTAGGATTGCTGTTAAGAAAACCAATCGTGTGTCGATGCGGCCTCAGTAATTAATCAGTGAGCATCTAGCCGCCAAATATCTGATGGGAGGGAGGAGGCAGCAAGACAATGACTCTGCCGACGTGCAGATGTGCATCTGGCTGTAATCTCTCACTCCCTGCTAGCCTTTGCCAAACTGTGTGGAACAGCAATCCAGTTTCTCCCCCATGTAAAGAGACAGAGAGAAATTGAATAGTGAGATAGTTAAAATTCTGAGCGCTGGCTGGGAGAAGGAACATGCCCAAAGCAATAAAAAGACTCTCACTTAAAAGCTGTGGCTGCAGAAAGATTCGAGCAGTTTAAACAACTGGCAGAGTTGACGGGGGCGAAGGGAGTTAGGAGTGTCCAAGCTATGGACAAGACTTGATGCTCCGCAGACAAGCCAAGAAATATTTAAATTGTGTTCAGTCTACTCAGGGTTGATGAACACAGTAGAATCAATGCTTCATAAAATTGGAGGGGATTTGCAGGTAGGTGTCCGTGTTTCTATAAATCTTGCTTCTATAAATCATGTTTCTATAAATTTTATTTTATGGAGAGTTGTTTCAAGTCCAGTTTTATTTATCAAGAATGGAAGCCTAATTGAAGGGGGGGAAATGTGCCGTTCTCTCTGAGCTGTCCAACCTAACGGGAGCCTATCGTTCTGTCAAAGTGGCAGCGACTGTACCCAAATTGCAAGACTAGTACATGGAAGGAAAAGAACTCCCTTTGAAGTTTTGTCTTCAAAACTCTGTAGCTCACGATTCCTAAGTGACAGCAAATACCACAGTGCCTTGACCTTTGGATTAAACATTGCAGCCTTGTTTCAAAATGAAAATGTCTCAGGCCACCTGGGTGGCTCAGTCGGTTAAGCGTCCGACTTCGGCTCAGGTCACGATCTCACGTTTGTGGGTTCGAGCCCCGCGTCAGGCTCTGGGCTGACGGCTCGGAGCCTGGAGCCGGCTTCGGATTCTGTGTCTCCCCCTCTCTCTCTGCCCCTGCCCCGCTCACACTCGGTCTCTCTCTCTCTCTCAAAACAAAAAAACAGTAAATAGACATTGTGCAAAAAACTGAAAATGTCCCTGGGAAGGTTAACACATTAAGTTACTAGTACCTCTATGGCAGTTCGCCAAACTCAGTGTTTCTCAGAAGCAACTGATGCCACACCTTTCATTTCTATTGAGAACTTTCAAAATACAGGAAAGTTCAGAGAAGAATATAGCAACCACTTGTGTTCTTGCCGTGCAGAGTGGAAATGCAGTACTATATTTACTTTGACTTCCATTTTTTTTAAATAAAAAGAATAAAATACTTAAGGAGAAGTTGAAGTTCTCTTATTTCCCACTTTCTGTCAACCCATTCTCAGTATTGTGTTCCTGAGATGAGTCCATGTAGGTACATACTGAGCTAGGCCGTTTCACCGCTGAACAGCAACCTATAGTACAACCGTGACGCACTTAACCTATTCATTCCCCAGTTGACAGATATTTAGGTTGTTTCCAATTTCTTACTAACAGCCCCACCAGTTGTCTACGTGCTCCCATGACACCATACAACTGGCAACGTTTGAGTCTTAAAGTTGTCAATCCGACCAGTGTTTCCCTGAATACTAGTGAGGCTGAACATCTTTTCATATATTTATAGATCATTCCAGGTCCTTCTGTCCGTTGCCTGTTGGTATTCTTTGCACATTTTTCTTTTGGGTTGGTTGCCTTTTAAAAACGTATTTGTTATATATCTTTTGGATACAGTTTCTTTTTCAATTTTCGGTGTGGTAAATGTTTTCTCCCACTGTATGGTTTGTCTTCGTAGTGTCACTTTTTTCTATAGACATTTTAAGATTTATTTGTTATTATTTTTTTAATGTTTATTCTATTTTTGAGAGCGGGAGAGAGCAGGGGAGGGGCAGAGAGAGAGGGAGACAGAGAATCCCAAGCAGGCTCCCCGCTGACAGCAGAGAGCCCGACGCGGGGCTCGAACTCACAAACGGTGACATCGTGACCTGAGCTGAAGTCAGACGCTTATCCGACTGGGCCACCCAGGTGCCCCGATATTTTATTTTATTTTATTTTTTTATTTTTAAAAATTTTTTTTCTTAATGTTTTTATTTATTTTTGAGACAGAGAGAGACAGAGCATGAGCAGGGAAGGGGCAGAGAGAGAGGGAGACACAGAATCGGAAGCAGGCTCCAGGCTCTGAGCCATCAGCACAGAGCTCGATATGGGGCTCGAACTCACAGACTGTGAGATCATGAGCTGAGCCGAAGTCGGACGCTCAACCGACTGAGCCACCCAGGCGCCCCAGTGCCCTGATATTTTAATATTTAATGCAGTCACATTTATCAGTCTTTTCTATTAAAATGTGTGAGGGGTTTTTTTTGTGTGTGTGATTAATAAATTCTTCCTTACTCCAAGATCATAAAGGTATTCTATATTTGCATCAAAATGTTATAAAATTTTGCTTTTAACATTTAGATCTTTGGGGCACCTGGCGACTCAGTTGGAAGAGCATGCGACTCTTGATCTTGGGGTTGTGAGGTCAAGCCCCACATTGGGTATAAAGCTTACTTAAATAAATGAACTTAAAGAAAACTCATCTAGGGGCGCCTGGGTGGCTCAGTCGGGTGGGCATCTGACTTCGGCCCAGGTCATGATCTCACAGTTCGTGGGTTCAAGCCCCACATCGGGCTCTGTGCTGACAGCTCAGAGCCTGGAGCTTGTTTGGAATTCTGTGTCTCCCTCTCTCTCTGCCCCTTCCCTACTCACACTCTGTCTCTCTCTGTCTCTCAAAATTAAATAAACATTGAAAAAAAATTAAAAAAAAAGAAAAAAAAGAAAACTCCTCTAGATCTTTAATTCATTTTGAATTCTTACGTAGGATCTGAAGATGTTATCATGTTTTATCTTTTCTCACATGGATAATTTTAACAACATTTATCGAATAGTCTATATCATATCTTCTATGATTTATAATCAACGTCTGTTATATACCTACTTCCCACAGATTTATAAGAGTTACTTTTAGGCTTTTTTTTTATATTTCACTGATCTATTGATCCATCTGCCAATACCACACTGTTTTAATTGCTATAACGTGACAATAAGTCTTGATAATCTGTCTCTGTTGCTCTTCTCTAAAACTGTTTTGTCTATTCTATTGTAGAATCAGCTTGTTAAGATCCATTAAAAAATCCCATTATGATTTTGACTGAAAACTGATCTAAATTTATAGATCAATTTGAAGAGAATTGACATCTTGACGTCGAGTCTTCTCATACATGATCATTGTTTATCTCTGCTTTTTGAGGTTACCTTTTTTGAAAGGTCTTATTTCGATGGAATTATAGATTCATGGGAAGATGGAAATGTAGTACAGAGACATCCTGTACTATTTGCCCATTTTCTCACAGTGGTTACATTTTGTTTTTTTAAATAGCTTTATTGAGGAAAAAATTGATATACCCCAAACTGGACACACTTAATGTGTACAATTTGATGACTTTGAAGATATGCATATACCTGTGAAACTAAGACCACGATCAGGTAATAAGCATATCCATCACCTCTGAAAGTTTCCTCCTGTCCCTTTTTCTTTTGGTTGGTGTTTTCTGGTAAGAAACTTAACATGAGATCTACCCTCTTAACAAATTTTTAAGCGGAACATGCAGAATTGTTAACTCTAGGCAAAATGTTGTACACAGGTGCCTAGAACTTATTTTTCTTGCATAATATCAGCAATTACATTTTACATAACTAGAGTACACTATCAAAACCAGGAATTTGAGACTGGCACAATGTTTGTGTATAGTTCTAAGCCATTTTATCACGTGTAGCTTTGTCTAACCACCATTGCAATCAAGATACAGAACTAGTCCATCACCACAAAGATATCCCTCATGCTGCCCCTTTACAGTTACACCCACCCCATCTTTAACTCCCAGAGACCACTAATCTTTTCATCTCTACAATTTTGTCATTTTAAGAATGTTATGTAAATGGAATCATACAGTATGTGATTAAAAATTTTAATTTATTTTGAGAGAGAGACAGAGAGACAGAGTGCAAGCAGGGGAGGGGTAGGGAGAGGGAAACACAGAATCTGAAGCAGGCTCCAGGCTCTGAGCTGTCAGCATAGAGCCCGACGTGGGGCTCAAACTCGTGAACTGCCAGATCATGACCTGAGCCGAAGTTGGATGTTTAACCGACTGAGCCACCCAGGTGCCCCTGAGATTATATTTTTTTAATCATCTTAATTCCCTGGATATTCATCCACGTTGTGTGTATCAATAATTTTCTCCTTTTCGTTGCTGAACATGAGTCCATGGTATGGACGTAGCCCAGTTTTTTGAACCATTCATCTGTTGAGTGACATTTTGGTCATCTCCATTTTTGATGTTTTCTGTTTTTTCTATCTTTTGTTTCTATGTTTTTATTTTTTTATCTTCCCGTGGGTGACTTGAGAGTTCTTTAGAGTTTCACTTGATGTATCTACAAAATTTTTATTTATTTTTATTTTTAAGTTTATTTATTTTGAGAGACAGAGAGAGCAGGGGAGGCGCAGAGAGAGGGGAAGAGACTCTCAAGCAGGCTCTACACCGTCAGTGTGGAGCCCAATGCGGGGCTCAAACCCACAAACCATGAGATCATGACCTGAGCCAAAATCAAGAGTCGGAAGCTCAACCAACTGACCCACCCAAGCGCCCCTATCTATAGGTTTTGTGTGTGTGTGTATCTCTTTGTATAGGTATATACATAACTCATTACAGTCTACCGCTGTCAACATTTTACCTAGTAGAGAAAAATGTGTAAACTTCCTTCCTTTATGTCCCCTTGCCTCCTCCCCAGTTTAAAATTGCCCTAAATATTTCCTCTACATGCATTGATAAATGTATTAAGACAGGGTTTTATTTTATGATTCAAGCATGAAACATAATTTAGAAAACTCAAGAGAAGGAGACCCATTGTATTTACCCTTATATTTTGCTCTTTCTTTGTTCCTCTTACTTCCTGATGTTTGTAGATCCTTTCTTTCATCCTTCTTTCTTTCTGAAGAACTTCCTCTGGCCATTCTTTAAGTGTTGGTGTACTAGTGACCAGTTCTCTTAATTTTCTTTTATCTGAGAATGCCTTGATTTCTCCTTCATTTCTGAAGGAAACTTTTTCTGAATGTAGAGTTCTGTGTTGGCAATTCTTTTCTTTCAGCACTTGAAAAACATTATGCCACTTTCTAGGGACCTTCACAGGTTCTGATGAGAAACCCACTGTCACTGGAATTTGTTTTCCCCTGATAGGTAAAAGTATTATTTCTCTGAAGACTTTTTTCTTTGTTTTTAGTTTTCAGAAGTTTGATTATGTATCTAGAATTAGATTTCTCTGGGTCTATCTTCCTTTCTCCCTTTTTTTTTTTTTTTTTTTTTTTTTTTTTTTGAGAGCATATGGGAGCTGGGGAGGAGGTGAGAGGGGAGAGAGAGAGGAAAGGAGGGAGAGAGAGAATGAGAATGAATCTTAAGCAGACTCCATGCCCAGGACGGGATCTCACAACCGTGAGATCATGCCCTGACCTGAAATCAAGAGTCAGATGCCTAACTGACTGAGCCACCCAGGCACCCCTAGATTCACTAAGCTTCTTGAATCTGTAGGTGTATTTGTGTCTTTTGCCAAATTTGAGAAGTTTTCAGCCAGCCTTTCTTTGACTACTTTTTGAGCCCTGTCTTCTTTCTCCTCTTCTTCTGGGATTCTGATGCCACGAATATTGTATCTTTAGATATAATCCCATAGGTCCTTGAGGCTCTGTTCATATTTTTGTCTACTTTCCTTCTGTTGTTCATCCTGAGTAATTTCTATTTTTTTTTTATCATCAAGTTTACAACTATTTTTTCCTGCCTCTTCCATTCTGCTATCGAGCCCACCCACTGAGTTTGTTTTTTGTTTTTTGCTTTTGGAGCCCTTCCACTGATTTTTTTTTATTTTGCTTTTTCAATTCTGAAATTTCCATTTGGCTCTTCTTTATATCTTCTATTTCTTTGATAAGGGTGTTTTACCCTTTGTTTTTATATTTGTAATTATTGGCTCAAACATTATTTTTAAAGGTTTATTTATTGAGAGAGAGAGAGAGAGAGAGAGCGCACGTGTGCGCATGCATGAGTGGGGGAGGGACAGAGAGAGGGTGCGTGAAAGAATCCCAAGCAGGCTCTGTGCTGTCCGCACAGAACCCGATGCGGGGCTCGGACTCATGAACCGTGAGATCATGAGCTGGGCCGAAGTCAAGAGTCAAGCGCTTAACTGACTGAGCCACCCAGGCGCCCCCGGCGCAAACATTTTTGTGAAGGCTGCTGTAAAATCTTTATTGGGTAATTCTAACAGCTATGGCATCTCTGTCTTGGCATCTGTCGATTGTTTTTTGTCCTTCATGTTAGATTTTCCTGGTTCTTGGTGTGACAAATGATTTTGATATTTTGGGCATATATTATCATTCGGTATATGTTCTTGAAATCTTGTGGTTTAGCAGGCCTTCTCTGGCAATGCTGCGGTGGAGGACGAAGACGTACAGCCTCATTACTGTCACTTATGCCACGTGAGGAGGGACCCTGTTACAATCCTGGCTTCCCACTCAGCCCTTTATGAGGTTGTGCTGCCTCTTTACAGTCTGGGGGAGGGTGAAGTCCAGGCTGTCTAAAATCTGCCTGTGCTGGCAGAAGGGGAAGTGGTACCCCAATGTTTTTGTTTTCCTGCGGGTATTTAGCTGGCGTAGGGAACATTACTGTATTGTTAAAAGTTGTCTGTTCTACTACATTGCTCCTCTCCTGGTACTTTGGCTAGAGAGAGCGGGCTTTGTTGGGACTCGTTTTGGTCTGTCCTTGTGGGTGTTTCGGGGTTGCCAGTTTCTCCGGCACCCAGTCTGGGATAGACGAGGCCAGAGAAACACAGAAGGGACTTACCGATGTGGCTCCTCAGTTCCCCAAATCCGGAGCCAGTCTGTTTGAGCCTTCTCTCCACCTATCAGAGGCTTCTTATGTTTATTTTATGCATAACATCGACAGGTTTTACCTGAACCTAGTGGGACAAATAGGGAAAATTACTTCTACCTCATCTTGTCCTGGAACTGGAAGTACAAGGTCATCTTTTGTGAGTTCCAAAAATCGTTCATAAAGGTCTTACCCAAGACCCGTGTGTATATGTATTTCTAGATCCTTGCCAAGAATATATACTCTGACAAGTGGAATTCCTTTTTCAACACTACCTGCTCTAATTGGTTGTTTTCGGTATAGTGAAACGATACTGATTTTTCACACTACTGGATGCAGCACACTTGTTGAATCCTCACAGTTTTAATGGCTTGGAAATTCTATTGTATTTTATATGTAGGCAACTGTATCATCTGCAAGTATGATCGTTTTTTCTTTCTTCCCAATCCTCGCATGTCTTATTTCTTTTTCTTATACTATTTATTGTGTTTGCTGCGTCTTCGATTACGATGTCAGACGCAGGCTTGTCTTCTTTTTCTGAGTTTAAAGTAAATGCTTGTATTCTTGTATCATTAGTATGATTATTGTAGGCCTTTGACTACTATGTAAAGAAAGGAGTGCAGAAGAACAACAGTGGAAACTGAAAGAGAAATTAGGAAGCTAATGCAGTAGCCTGGGTGAGAGGCTGGAGTGGCCTGGATTCAGATGGTAGCAAATGAAGGTGGCAAATATAGAGAGAAAGGGACAGATCTGAACTGTGTTTTGGAGATAGTCTTGAAAACATTTGAAAGGGGGCTGAGGGTAAGGAAAAGAGGAGAAACCAGACTGATGCCTTGTTTGGGGCCCGAATAACTGCATGGATGGTGATGCCGTTGTCTGAAGTATAGAAGGCCAAGGTAGGAATATATTTGGGGGACAAAATTAAAGGTTCTCTTTTGGTGACATTAACTTTGAGATCCAATGCCAGACATACAAGTGGAGATTCTAAAAAAAGACCGTTGGATAGGAGTCTAGAGCTCGAGAGGAGATATCAAAATTGTAGATATAAGCAGCATATAGATACTGTTTAAAGCCATGGGATTGTATGAGATAATCTAGGGTGAGGTGAAGCTAGAAAAGAGGGTGAATTGCTTTAACATTTAGAGATTAATCAGAGAAGGGAAAGATAGCAAAAGAGACTGAGAAGAAACAAGAAGTGAGATAGGAGCAAAACCAGGAATTTTTCCTAATAAGATGATTGGACAAGCACGTGGAGATATACATGTCCAAGTATACTCATTACACTGTTTTTTTTTTTTTTTACAGTAGCAGAAATGGGAAATAAATGTCTGTTAGGGAGATGATTAAATGAATTGTGGTGCATATGTACTATAGAATATACAAGGTCGACATTAAGAGGATGACGTAAATCAGTACTTAATGACATATAAGGAGGTCCGTGACACATTATTCCACGAAAGAGCAGGTTACAAAATAGCGTGTATAGTATGAGCCCATTAACGTAAAATTCTATTGTGGATGGGTTTGTGTGCCTATGTAAATAGAGCCATGTAGGTAGTTTTGTTTTTCTACTTTGTTTACGGATGCATTCCTTGAGCCTCAAACAGTGTTTAGCACGAAGCAGGCACTAATACATTGTTTTTGGAAGAATGAATGAACAAATGAATATTGAAAAATGCTCTCTAAAATGGCCAGAGTGGTTATCTCTAGGTCTTGTGATTAAGGGTATTTTATTTTCCTTTCTTTTACATTTCGTTTGGATTCTTTTACAACGAGCATGCTTTCTTTTTTATCAGGAAGAAAATTCTTTTAATTTTTGAAACCACCTCCACCCTTGTCAGTTACCTATGACCTCCACGTACCCCTATTTGGTTGAATTCAGGGCAAAGTGGTTGCTTTGCCATTGTAAATCCATATTTGGGCAGGAAGATCAGAATGATAGCAGAGAGATATGTTGGCTCTTAGAGAGCTGGAGGCTGGAAAAGTGGACTAGGAGGTGAAGACTGACAGGAGCCATGGGGAAAAAAGACTTGCGCCTTGCAGGAAAGAAAGGAGTGAGGCTGGGTTTTTGCAGAGCAGAGCAGCATAGCACAAGAAGCCGGGAGCCCCTGGCACAACCTGACCTGGGGGGAAAAGGAGCCTGTGGAACCCAGAGAGCACAGTGAGTTTTGCAATCTAAATTCTTAACTCACAATTGTGGATGGACATAGGAGATAATAAAAAAGCCAAGCTACGGTTCCGAGATTGTGCCTTTTGGTATAGAAATGCCTCATTCCCTTTGATGGTGGCGGTGGAAAATGACAGAAGCCTTCTGTGTGAAGAGGTCCTTGGTTCTCTATTTTTTTTCTGCGGCTGCAGGAGGAGCAAGTCGGATTATATGTGTGTTTGCCCAAGCACGCTCTGTCCTCCCCTCCATTCCCCTCCATGAGCCTCCTGCTCCCCATCCCCAGAATATGTCTGCATTTCTCCAGCGTGGAAGGTTCATCCCCTGCTAGCTTTCTCCTGTCCTGTATTATGCTAAATGAGAGCTCATTTCCTTCCCGGCCTTGAGTTACAAAACGCTCTCTTCTGTTGCCCAAGTCTTGGAAAGTGCAGGCTCCAGGAAAAGGGTGGTGGTAGAGATAGGGCTGCCAGATAAAATACAGCATGCCCAGTTAAGTCTGAATTTCAGATAACCAATGAATTTTCAGGATGAGTATATCCCAGATATTGCATGGGACATACTTACGCCAAAGAATTAGTCACCCTTTATCTGTAATTCAATTTTGTTGTGTGTGCAAACTCTGGCAACCCTAGGCAGAGAAAAAACTCATCTTGTGATGCAAGCATTTTCCCCGTGCTTTTCATCCAAAATTTGCCAGATGTCTCTTAGACGGACTTTCAATTGACAAAGGGGGAAATGACTGACTTATTAAGTTGAAACTAGACTGCACATTAGTACTAGAGCTGAAATTTTAGGTTTTCAACTTCTTCAACCCACAATTTAAATCCATGACCTCCATGCCAGTCATTTATGGGCTAGAAGGAAGCAGGAATAGACTCGGCAGAAAGGCACAGATTCCCACGAAAAGTAAGATTTGAAAAGAATTTAAGGGCAATGGCTCTCAGGATTTTAATTTCCTTTGGACTGTGGACATGACTATGTTTAGTCTCTAAGGTAGTGTTTCTCCAAGCGTGGTGCCTGAACTACCTGCCTCGGAATCATCTGGGAAGCAGTCTGTAAATACAGACAGAAAGTAAAGCCAACTGATCCTTTTAAGGATTGAGCCTATGGTCTTTGTCTCGCTGGCACCACAATCACTACCCCTTTCATCTCCAGAGCTTTTATTTGATTCCACTAATAGCTTTTATCTGGGGGATCTCAATGACAGAGGGGTTGTTAGTTACTTTTAAGGTTTTGTTTTTTTCCAGTGTGCATGACAAAAGCAAAATTATGAAATGGCAAAGTTATTAAAAGGCAAAATTGAAGACGGGTTTGACTCCTCCCCTGACACACTCTTGGATAAAGGAATCCCAAATAACTATGCGTTGTAAGAGAAGAGATGATTGGCCTCGCCCGCATTCAGTCACCAAATTGAATTTGATCTTGGAAGCTGAAGAAATCTCTATCATCATCATCTTGCCTTGGTACCTTGCCATTCCATAAAATCTCCTCTACTTTTTCTGGGCCCAACTCCAAGAGAACTAATCATATCTTAATAATTTGGTACAGAATCACAGTATAATTCCTGCAGGTCAGTGTTGAACCCTATCAGATTGGAGAGTAGAAACTATTACCCAGAACTGGAAAGAATGAGGTCCAAGAGGTACAGCTTGACTTTCAAAGCATCCCTAGGCCATATGTACAACCGGAATGGCTTTTTAAATTAAGGAATTACAATTATTCTCTATTAGAGCAAAGCAAAGCAAATGTGTTCGGTCATTCCGTCATTTCACATTTATAGCAAACAGTCTCACATTGGGTCAATTCCTTAATCGCATGCTAATAAAAATAACATAAATAGTTTGGTAACTCACCCCATGCTACTAAAATGCAAGTAACCCAAGATGGCTTGGCTATGTTGTTCTCATCTCACTTTATCACCAGGGACTCGATTCTTCTTAGTTGGCCTTCTGTGCTGCCAGTTGATACTTGCCTAAATATTTCCTTCATACTCAGAACGTTATAGCTCCTTTTTCAGGCTTCAAATATTTCCACCTAATTCTAGAAATACGTGAGGTACGCCTGAAACGCTGACAGCTGTAACTCAGACCTGAAATAGTCAGGCCTACTCTAGGAGGCACACTGAGCAAACAGAACCAGGAGTTTGAAGGTGACAGCTGAACAGGCATCAATAGGAAACTGCCAGGTGCTCGGTTGACCCAGTGAGGGATGGGAACAGACAGATTCTATTTCTAGAAATAGTACAGAGAATGCCAACGAGTCATGGGATAGACACGGTAGTACAAATCTTCTCTTCCATTTTGTGGGTAGCCTGAGAGGATACCTCAGTAACCTTAAACCTGCTGGGAAAATTAACATGTCTCATGAATAATCTTTGACATTGATTTGTTCAACTCCTATTATTTTCAAGTTACTTTGCTAGGCACTTGGAAGGAATATAAAATAGTTTAGGATAGAGGCTCTACTCACATGGAGTTTTCACACCAGTTGGGGAATCAAGACACGTATAGGAAAGTCATATCTTATGAGGGGTTAGGTTCCTGGTGAGCAAAAACATACCAATTTATAGACGAAATACCCCTCAAAAGTTCCTTTGAAAGGTGCTACACTGGAGACAGATATACCGTTTTTGGTAAGTCCAGCACGGGCTTGTCTTTATTATTTCCTCCAACGTTACACCAGATCACTCTTTAGTTGAGAACCATGCCAATCGGCTTGCATTTAGGGACCGTATTGAATTTCGAAAGCACATATGTTTAAGCATGAGAATCATTCATGAGAGGCTCACAGGAACCAACACCATATGAGGGAACAGCAGATTCACATCTCTCAGTTAACTCCAAGGCAAAGCAAAGTGGAATGGTGGATAGAATTACCCACACAATTTCAACTGTGTGCCCACTCTCTCCCTCCCTCGCTCCCTCTTTCTCTACCCTCTCTCTCAAAGTTTTGGAATATGGATGGATTCATATAAGAATGGTTTACTTACACTGTACCTCTCCATACCTATGTGCCCAGATAGGAGAGGCCACGAGAAGGCGAGTTTCACCACTTACTGATTGTATGACGTCGGCCAAGTGAACCCCACAGAGCATCCAGTCCCTCATCCATAAAATGAGAATAATAATTGCATCTTCCTGACAGGATCGTTCTGCCAATCAAATGCAATGCTCACAAAATGCTTCACCTAGTGTCTAGTAACATAAAAGCCTTAATAATGGTTAACGTGTGTGTGTGTGTGTGTGTGTGTGTGTAATTGTTTTTATTTTTCAACTTTATTGAGGTATAACTGACAAGTAAAATTGTAAGATATTTAAAGTATACATCACAGTCATTTGATATTTTTTTAACGTTTACTTATTTTTGAGAGAGATTGGGGGGTGGGGGAGAGACAGAGAGAGAGGGAGACAGAGAATCCAAAGCAGGCTCCAGGCTCCGGGCTGTCAGCACAGAGCCCGATGTGGGGCTCGAATTCGTGAACCATGAGATCATGACCCAAGTTAAAGTTGGACGCTCAGCTGACTGAGCCACCCAGGGGCCCCATCAGCCATTTTATATACAGTGTGAAAGGGATTCTCATCACCTGGTTAGTTAACACATCCATCACCTCAGGTATTTATCTCTTTTTTTTTTGTAGAACATTTACATTCTACTCTCTTAGCAAATTTCAATGATATGATACAGTGTTACCAACTATAGTCACGATGTTTTACATCACCTCCTCAGACCTTGCTCATCTGATAGCTGGAAGCTGGTATCCTTTTACCAACCTCTCTCTGTTTCCCCTACCCGCCCCCCCAGCTCCTGGCAACCACTTTTCTACTCTCTGTTTCTAAGACTTTGACTTCCTTTTAAAGTATTCCACATATAGGTGATACCATACAGAATCTGTCTTTATTTGGCTCATTTCACTTAGTATAATGCCCTCAAGGTCCATCCGTGTTGTCACAAATGGCAGGATTTTTGCCTTTCTCAGGGACAAATAATATTCCAGTGTGTGTGTGTGTGTGTGTGTGTGTGTGTGTGTGTGTGTGCATGTGTGTGTGTGTGTATCACATTAAAATGTGATGGGATTGCTGGGTCATATGGTAGTACTATTTATAATTTTTTGAGGAAGCTGCATACTGTTTTCCAGAGTGGCCGTGCCAATTTACATTCCTATCCACAGTGCACAAAGTTCCCTTTGCTTCACATCCTTGCCAACACTTGTTATCCCTTAACTTTTTTTAAATTAACATTTCTTTTTTATGCTTATTTATTTGTTTTTGAGAGAGAGCGAGCAAGCAAGTATGTGCACGTGCACGTGCAAGCAGAGGAGAGGCAGAGAGAGAGGGAGAGAGGGAAATCCCAAGCAGGCTCTGCAGTGTCAGGGCAGAGCCCAATGCGGGGCTCTATCTCATGATCTGTGAGATCATGACCTGAGTCGAAATCAAGAGTCAGACACTTAACCAACTGAACCACCCAGGCGCCCCTCATCTTTTTGAGGATAGCTATTGTAACAGGTGTGAGGTGATATCTGATTATGGTTTTGACTTGCATTTTCCTGACGGTTAGTGACGTTGAGCACCTTTTCATGTGCCTATTGGGCCATTTGTATGTCTTCTTTGGGAAAATGTCTATTTAGTTGCTCTGCCTGTTTTTAAATGCAGATTGGTTTTTTGCTATAGAGCCGTGAGAGTTCTGTTTATATATTGGTTATTAACTCTTTATGAGATATGATTTGCAAACATTTTCTCTCATTCGGTAGGTTTATTTTCATTTTGTTAATGGATTCCTTTGCTGTGCGAAAGCTTTTTAGTTTGGTGAAGTCCCACTTATTTGTTTTTGCTTTTATTGCCTTTGCTTTTGGTGTCAAATCTAAAAAAATTATTGCCAAGACTGATGTCAAGGAACTTTTTCTGTTTTCTTCTAGGAGTTTTAGGGTTTCAGGTCTTATGTTCAAGTCTTTAATTTATTTCGAGTTGATTTTTGTGTATAGTGTAAGGGTCCAGTTTCATTATTTTGCATATGGCTGTCCGGTTTTCTCAACACCATTTATTTTTTTCTTTTCATTTTTTCTTTAATCTTTATTTTTGAGAGAAAGAGAGAGAGACAGAGATCAGGGAAAGGACAGAGAGAGAGAGAGTGGGGAAAGGACAGAGAAAGAGGGAGACACAGAATCGGAAGCAGGCTCTGGGCTCTAAGCTGTCAGGACAAAGCCCAATGCGGGGCTCAAACTCACAAAGCGTGAGATCATGACCTGAGCTGAAGTCCGCCGCTTAACCGACTGAGCCACCCAGGCGCCCCTCTCAACACCATTTATTGAAGAGACTATCCTTTCCCCACTGTGTATTCTTGACCCCTTTGTCATAGATTGATTGATCATATATGTATGAGTTTATTACTGGGCTCTCTATTCTGTTTCATTGATCTGTATGTGTTTTAATGTAAATACCATACTGGGTTTCTTTTTGTAGTTTTATTAACACAAATGCAATGTGCACATAAGCTGTCTGTCTAGTAATTTTCTCCACTGTGCAGCCTGGCATTGGGATTGGTGACTCTGATGGCCAGCTGGGCTGCCCTTTACACAGTGGCTTTGGAGGACGCATTGTGAGCAGTCTCTGCACAGTACGATTTGTTGCACATCAGCAGCATTTCAAGCTCCTTGACGTTGTGGGCTAGGAATTTCTGGAAGCCACTGAGCAGCATGTGCCTTGTTTTCTTGTTGCTCTCATAACCAAATGTTGGGCATCAGGATCTGGCCCTTGAGTCTTCTGTGCACTCTATTGTCAATGCCTCTGGGTTTCTGCCACTTGGCGTTTAATTTTGACTGGTGCGAAATGAACTTCTTGGTTCTCTTTTTAATGAGTTTGGGCTTCACCAGAAGTCTGAGGGCAGACATCTCTGCAGGCAGTGCAGTGCCAAGGTCATACTGTCTTGATAACTATAGCTCTGTAACATAGCTTAGAATCAGGAAGTGTAATGCCTCCAACTTTATTCTTTTTTCTCAAACTTGCTTTGGCTCTTCTGGGTCTTTTGTGGCTCCATATAAATTTTAAGATTGTTTTATTTTATTTATGTGAAAAATGCTGGTAGAATTTTGATAGGGATTGCATTGAATCTGGAGATTGCTTTGTGTGGCATGGACATTTTAACAGTATTAATTCTTCTCATCTATGAGCACAGAGTATCTTTTTTATTTATTTGTGTCATCTTCAGTTTCTTTCATCAGTGTCATAATTTTCAGTTTACAGATCTTTCACCTCCTTGGTTAAATTTATTCCTAGGTATTTTATTCTTTTTGATGCAATTGCAAGCAGGATTATTTTCTCGATTTTTCTTTCTGTTCATTTTTAGCATATAGAACTGCAACTGATTTTTGTATATTGATTTTGTATCCTGAAAGTTTATTGAACTTGTTTATTAGTTCTGACAGCTTCTTTGGTAGAATCTTTGCATTTTCCATGTATAATATCATGTCTTCTGCAAATAGAAAAAGTCTTTCTCTTTTCCAATTTGGATGTCTTTTATTTCTTTTTCTTGTCTAATTGCTGTGGCTAGGACTTCCAGTACAATGTTGAATAAAAGTGGTGAGAGTGGGCATCTTTGTCTTGTTCCTGATCTTAGAGGAAAAGTTTTTAGCTTTCCACATTGAATATGATACTGGTGGTAGGCTTGTCATATGTAGCCTTTATTATGTTGAGGTATATTCCCTCTCTACCTGTTTTTTTGAGTGTCTTGTTTTATCATGGATGGATGTTAAGTTTTGTCAAATGCGTTTTCTGCATCTATTGAGATAATCCTATGATTTTTATCCTTCATTTTATTAATGTGGTGTATCTCATTGATTTATTTGTGGATATTGAAACATCCTTGCATCCCTGGAATAAACCCCAGTTGATCATGGTATATTATCCTCTTAATGTACGGTTGAATTCAGTTTGATGATATTTTGTTGAGGATTTTTACATTTATGTTCATGAGGAATATTGGCTTATTTTTTTTCCTCTAGTGTCTTTGTCTGGTTTTGGTATCAGGGTAATGCTGACCTCGTAAAATGAGTCTAGCTAGAAGTGTTCCTTCCTCTTCCATTTTTTGGAAGAGTTTGAGAAGGATTGTTATTAATTCTTTAAGCTTTTTATAGAATTCACCCCTGACACCATCTGGTCCTGGAGTTTTCTTTGTTGTGAGGTTTTTGATTATGGATTCCTTACTAGTAATCCATCTGTCTAGATTGTCTATTTCTTTATGATTCAGTCTTTGTAGGCTGTATATTTCTAGGAATTTATTCATTTCTTCTAGGTTGCCCAATTTATTGTCTCATAGTTACCCATTGTAGTCTTTTATGATCCTTTGCATTTCTGTGGTATCATTTCTAACGTTTCTTGTTTCATTTATGTTTATATATTTGAGTCCTCTCTCCTTTTTTCTTGGTAAGTCTAGCTAAAGGTTTGTCTGTTTTATTTATCTTTTTAAAAAGCTGCTCTTAATTTCACAGATCTTTTCTATTGTCTTTTTAGTCTTTATTTCATTTATTTCTGCTCTGATCTTTGTTATTTCCTTCCTTCTACTGATTTTGCACTTAGTTTGTTGTTTTTTCTTCCAGTTCCTTGAGGTGTAAAGTTAGGTTGTCTATTTGAGCCTTTTCTTCTTCCTTAATGTAGGAATAAATCACTACGAATCCCACTAGAACTGCTTTTGCTGCATCCCATAATATACTACTGTTAACTCTTCTAGCAAGTGGTTTAGATGTGGTGTATCGGATGAGAGACATGCCTTACGTGTTGAGGAATTTCAGGGGAGGGAGACATAACTGGATGTGTGTTGGCAGGGATGAGTCAAGGGTGAAGTGATTTTGAACTTGATGAGGAATAGGTGACACTGGAGAACTGGAGGGGAGGGAAGGAGTGAAGGTGGAACACAGAGAAAGCCAAGGTATAGACATGTGGGGATGCTCAAGAGACCAAATGTAAATGGGGGTGGGTGAGGAATCCTGTGTAGCAGAACATTAGGAGTTACTAGGGAAGTGGAGCCATAGGACTAACAGCCTTGAATGCCAGGCTGTGATTCTGGAGGAATTGTTTGAGATTTTTCAGGCAAGGGTGATAGGATGATAAAACTTATGTCAATATATTTTCTAAATGTGGCTTATCTGTCCAAGTCTAGCTCACAGCCACTTCCTATTGGAAGCCTTACTAGACCACTTCCCCCTCCTGAATTTCACTGTTCCTTTTCCAAATTCTGTTGACACTGATTGCTCTTCCCCTGCAGTAATTTTGACTTTAACCTTCTACTGTCTCCTCTTGGGAACTAACTATGTTTTGTGTAGGTGTGTTGTGTAGGGAGAGGATATCTTTTCTCTGAAGATATAGCCTTGCCTTTCACTTCCTCTTTCCCATATAAAGCTTAGCACATTGTGGGCTCTGAAGGAATAGTTTGAATTAACTCAGTGATTGATTATGGACATGCCTAATTGGAGTAGGGAAAACAAAAATGTCCCACAGGCAGGATGTGTACTGGCTCTGTGAGGAAAGTAGTAAAATTTTAAAAAGGTGGACAGGATTCACTGTCATAGACTCATTCCTGAAGCCCCAGAGTCAAGTTTTTTAGACATTTTTCGAAATATCTTTGCCTAAGTTACTTGGGACCTTCCAAGCCAAACCTTCCGAGGCTGGCTAGCTGGCTGGCTGGATTAACTGGTGTAATGGCTTCAGAGAATGGAGGGCTGACCAGGAAGAGATGCCCCAAGTGCAGCCCTATGTGGGAAACCAGCTTCCTCACAGCCCAGAGAAGGAAGAGAAAGGGCCTCTGTCTTTAATCGCAGCTATTCAAGAAACCAGCTCTGCTGAGAGCAGCAGACGCTGGGAGACAAAAAAAATACATAGTCTTTGCAAAGGAAACTTTTTTCCAACCTGAGGTCAAGCCCAAGAGTCAAACTGTAAAGGGGCTGGGAGGGAGAGCCTGGGTATGAAATGACCAAGAGAGCCTGTTACAGGCCTGTTTCCAAAGAACCACATCTCTATGCCTGTCACAGTCCCTCTTCCCAAACACCCATCAAATGAAATAACCCATCTGTACAAATCTTCATTTGTTCAGCGTGGAAGCCTGATGCTTTTCTAATAGAAATCTGTAAGTTAACCTGGTTTGCAAAGGCCTCTAAACACATCAACAGAAGAAATTATTTGAAATTGATTCTGGTCAGGACTTGTCTCCTTCCTTGTGTTCCTGGGGCTCCAAAATGACCCTTTCCTGAGCCTCCACCAATCAGAGTCCCATCCCTCAGCCCACCCATCTCGTCCAGATGTCGAGGAGAAAGCATTCTGATTTAACTAATGCACACTAAGGTGTAAGTGAGGTCATATACAAACTAGCCCAGGTGTGTTTGCATTTCCAGAAGAGCCATCATAAGGAACAGAATTCTAAACAGTCAAATTTCCAGTGTTATTTTGGGGCGTTGTGTGATGAGACGAGTCTTATTGGGCCAACTCAAATATACCACATGGGTAACCGCCTCAGCCACGTCTGATGCCATTCCCCGCTCTTGGAATGTTCTGGCCTCTTCTGTCTCTCTCTGTCTCTAAGTTCTGTTTTTCCTTCAGGGCTCAGCTCAAGCCTTGCCCATGAAGCCTGCCCAGAGAGCACCTGGCTTGAATTTCTGCCCCACTCGGAAGTCCTTGCTTCTCACTTGTTCCATCTGGGTTAGTTTGGTTTCCTTGAGCAGATCCTGAGCTCTGTGAGAACAGGAATCATGTTTTAAACTTCTTGTCTGTCTTCCATAGCCCTTGGCATTGAGTCACAGCTACCCCATAAGGTAGGGTGTCATTATGCCTCTTTTACAGAGGAACTTGTTGGGGGGGGGGGGAAACCCGGGTGAAAAAAAAAAAGTAATTTTAAAGTCCACCTCTTTTCTATTTCTGGAAGTTCTCAATTTATCAGCCAATATGATATTTTTGAGTTTGACCTCTGTGACCAGCACTGTGCAATTGGAAACGTAAAAGAGGCATAGATAGGGGCATCTGGGTGGCTCAGTTAATTAAGTATCCGACTCTTGGTTTCAGCTTAGGTCATGGTGTCACAGTTCATGAGTTCAAGCCCTGCATCAGGCTCTGTGCTGACAGCACAGAACCTTCTTGGGATTCCCTCTCTCTCTCTCTCTCTCTCCCTCTCTCCCCACCCCCATTCATTCTCTCTCAAAATGAATAAATTTTTAAAAACTTTTAAAAAAGTGGCATAGACCTGGCACCCTGCCTTCAAGTCAGTTGTGGAGTAGTGCCCCCAAACCTGACTAATCATCGCGAACACCTCAGGAGCTTGTTAACACACAGACTCCCAGGCCATCCCCAGAGATTCTGATTTAGTAGGTCTGGGATAGGCCTCAGGTCTGTTCTCAAAACCACTTGAAGCCTCCTGATAATCAGCCATGTTTGAAAGCCATTGCTGCCCTGAGGCATATATTTTTCGTGCTTGATAAGCCCGTGAAGATGATTGAGTCAGGTGTTCCCTGAAAAGCGAGGCACACACTACTGACGGGACTGAGGCACACAAACTTTATTTTTATTGTTACATATTTATCTTAATGTATATTAGAAAAATATATAGCCATTCCATAAAATCATGACTTCACAGATGTGATCATTTCCTTTTATGAAAAATGTACATGATTCTGACACATGCTACAGCATGGATGAACCTTGAAGACACTATGCTAAATGAAATAAGCCAGAGACAAAATAAACAGTTGCTCTATGATTCCACTTGTGTGAGGTACCTAGAATACTCTCAGAGAGACAGAAAGTAGAATAGTGGTTGCTAGGGACTAGGGAAAGAGGAAATGGTGAATTATTGTTTAACGTGTATGGACTTCCAGTTTTGCAGTATTTGGGAGAGAGTTCTGGAGACGGATGGTGGTGATGTTTGCACAATAGTGTGAATGTACTTAATGTCACTTAACTGGACACTTAAAAATTATTAAAACAGTAAAGTTTGTTATATATGTTTTACCACAATGAAAAATGTATTTCTTTTTTTTTTTAATTTTTTAATGTTTATTTTTGAGAGAGAGAGAGAGAGAGAGAGAGAGAGAGAGAGAAACAGAGCGTGAACAGGGGAGGAGCAGAGAGACAGGGAGACACAGAATCAGAAGCAGGCTCCAGGCTCCAAGCACAGAGCCTGACACGGGTCTCGGACTCACAAACCACAAGATCGTGACCTGGGCTGAAGTCGGACGCTCAACCGAATGAGCCACCCAGGCTCCCCAGAAAAATGTACTTCAATCAAAAAGAAAGATAGGAAACTTTTACTTAAATAAAAATAGAGATTGATTGCAGGTACAACAAATGTGAAGGTGCTGTGCAAACAACCTGTACCTGAGAAACAGTGTTGTGGTTTCACTCTCTAATTTTGCTTAGGAGAACACCAACACCCAAAGAAGGGGAGTGACTGCCCAATGTCCAATGTCGCATATTGAGTCAAAAGCAAGGCCGGGACTAGCACCCAGGTTTCCTGACTCTTTCAATATTTTTTCCTTTATATCATCTGAGTGTTTGCTAAAATATCATGGCGGAGGCAACAGGCACAGAGGGTAGTGCATATATGCTAGATAAGTCAGGGAGAGCTTGCTGGAGGAAGCGGACCTTGTCAGAGGCCCTCAGAGATACGAAGATGTGTAAATTCGGGGCGATAGGAGGTGGGCACAAAAACAAACACGGGCCCGGAAGCAGGAGCGAATGTGGTTTGTGGTTCATACCGATACGAGGAGGATGGAGCCCTGGCCGGAGCTATGGGTCCGTTCTGAAATAACGTGAGGTTCCTGAATGATAGGTGAATTTAGATTCAATACAATGAGCAATAGGGCAACCCTTCTGGAATTTTGGGCAGAGCTGTGGCAGTGGCAACAGAGGGCCGTAGGCAACTCAGAGGCTGATTTAAAGGCAAGTCATGAAGCAGAACAATCAGAACTTAGTCATCTGTGAAAGGGCAGATGAAGGAAAGAGAGAAATCTAGGATGAGCCCAAGGTTTCGAGGCCTGGCTGTTGGAGTCATCGTATGTAGTGCCCTCACCAGAAATGAAAAAAAAAGTAGGAAAAGGAGATGCTTCGGAGCAAAGGTGAAACATTTGGTTTGGGGCGTAGGGAGTGGGACGTAATGGTGCAACATCTGAGTGGAGATGGTCTCCAAGTAGCTTGAAATTTAAGATATGAGATTGGGGTGAGGTTAGAGGTGATTGGACTCTTTTTAATTCTGGATACTTTACACAAGGATGATCTTCCAGTGACATATTCACTTTTATTTATCATTAATTTAAAAGACATATTGTTTTCATAAAGAAATTGTGGTGTAAGACTTTGAACGCAAGGGAACAGCAACTTAAGTGCCTTCAAAGCCAGGAAACATCAAGGAGAGGGTGGGAATGGCCCAAGTGAGTAATTATGTTTTCTCTTCTGGAAAGAAAAGAGAGGAAAACCATGGTGTAATTTCCAGTTGTCCTTTCTTGGAGCTCTAACGCATAGAAGGATTTAGTGTCCTTGTCACCCAATGCAACCTTTCAAAGAACTGCTGGAGCAGTATTTAGTAATGAACCTTTGGGAACACCTTGTATGGAATCCAGCTCCTCTGCAATTAATGCAGTGTGGCAGCTGCCTGAATGATTCATATCACAGCATCACACAGCACCACATCATTTGACAGAGTGGGAACGGGAGGATTGACACTCTTTGCCGTGTTGTCTGTTACAGACTTGCTCAGCGTCTGAAAGGCTATACCCCCTTAAGCATGACTGACAACACACTTGGATTTGCTATAAAAAAAAAACAAAACAAAACTGAAAAATCTCATCTCTGATTTCTGTGAGTCAAATGAATGGAAAATGTCCGAGTTGGGGGAGCACGGCAGGTTTAGCAGATGTTCTCGTGCACTCTTAGAGCAAGAGGGAAAGTGGTCCGCTCTGGCCACATTTACAGAGAGGACTGGGGGAGCCCTTTCTTCTAAACTTGTTTCCTGGAGTCAGGGCTGGCCATTAGGAAACAAGAGAAGTTTCTGCTTGGCCCCTTCACTTCTCTTCCTGTCTTCTGTTTCTCTCCTCACAACCACTTTCAGTAGTCCACAGGCTTACCTCCAAGTGCCCAGAGCTATCACACAGCCCCACTGTGAGGCCTCTCTAAAACTAATAATAACTACTGTGTATTGAGAATTGACAGTGTGCCCAACAGGCACTATGCTAGGTGCTTTATATATGCATTATCTCATTTAGTCCTCAAACAAAATTATGAGGTAAGTAGCCATTATTCTCCTCATTGTACAGATCAGGAAAGTGAAACTGGATGAAGTTAAATAAATTCCACTAAGGCACAAGCCCAAGTCCAGCACTTCCCAAGTTCCACTACATCACACTTTGTCCAAGAGCGAGAGGAGGAAAGGGGGCATAACCTAGCCAGCTAAAGCAGCTACATTAACTCTAGCAACCAGTAGACTCTCACATCATATATTGAGCAATGAACTTCCCAGAAGACTTTAAATCTACCCCCTAAGACAGACTCCACTGATGGTCTAAAAGAAACTAGAAAGACCTTTTCTACCTTTGACAGGGGTAAAGGGAGAGTTTTGATTTGACAAGAAGTTTATGGTCACTCTTGAGATGATTTCAGATGAGAAAAGCGTAACACACATTTTCCTTCGGCTTTGCAAATGACTTTGGGTTTGCACTTTGTTTCTATCTAGCTGAGCCCATGACTGATCTGTGACAGAATCTTAATGCTAATATTCCTTTCATGATCTCTTTCTGTTGATACATCACTCTTAGAGTGGCATAAAATTAGAGGGGCACTGGGAAATCTTTATGATTTGCACTTATCCCCCTATTACATCGTAAGTCCTCTGGAAGAGTAGGCTCTCATTTCTTCTTGAATTATTGCCCAATTTGTTATTGGGATTAGTTCGTCCCATTGGTTTCTTTTTTTTTTTTTTTGTTTTTTTTTTTTTAAATTTTTTAAATTTATTTATTTATGGGACAGACAGAGACAGAGCATGAACGGGGGAGGGGCAGAGAGAGAGGGAGACACAGAATCGGAAACAGGCTCCAGGCTCCGAGCCATCAGCCCAGAGCCCGACGCGGGGCTCGAACTCACGGACCGCGAGATCGTGACCTGGCTGAAGTCGGACGCTTAACCGACTGCGCCACCCAGGCGCCCCATGTCCCATTGGTTTCTAAGATGAAGACTAAAAACCAGGATTCTTGGTCATGCTGAAGAAGAAAAAGGGCAAGGGCGAAGCTGCAGTTGGGGTCCTGGAAGGGGCAATTGGTCCAGCAGCAGGCAGGGCTCATACTGAGTACTTCTCATTCTCTCACCTAGTCCTCCCTGTGCCAAACGAGACGGCTGGCTGAGGTGAAGGGAGATGTTGAACCAGAGAAAAGGATTTTTCTTTGTTTATTTAATATTCAATAAAAAGTAAACCACCTTTGTATACCCTGGGTTTGGCATCGTACCCTGCAAGAGATACTCTTGGCCACCAACTTTCCTATCTTCAAACCGTAGGAAGACAGGGCTGGAAAGGAACTCCTAACGCATCTAGTTCTACCCTGAGTTGCACAGATGGGGGACAGAGAGGCTCAGAGAAAGAGACGGATGTGCTCAAGGTCATGCAGTGAGTTAGTTGTGGGCCAGGACCCAGATGTCCTGATTCTTGGATGAGCATTCTTCCACTTCACCACATTGTAACCTCATCAACAGCAGACCTCCGATTAAGGACCTCTCGGCTTACATCCATTTCAGGTTCCAAAGTATTCTCCTAGCTGGCTTTTGGGACTTGCTTGGTAATTCAAGACCGTTTGGATAGTGCCTAAGTGTCATCCTGGATTGTTCTTCCCAGATCAGCTGCAATCCAGGCCAGGATGGAACGCTGCCACCAAATCAGTCCTCTCTGGCCTCTGCATTATGAGTAAAGGAAAATGAATGTCTCCGTCTTGTGTCTGGGGCTTTCAGATTGCTGAACAGATGTCTGTCTCAAAATGACTCCTTAGCTACCAGGCAGGGAAAAAGACCGGCTACAAGCCCTGATAAGGGACACAAGCCTTTAGAGTGCAAGAGAGCTGCCGTCGTCTACCTCCCTCTTCCCCACAGGACCAAATGTACAACATGTTGAATTTTCCTTGTCAAAGAGGATGTGTACAGACTCCCCTGACTTGAAGCAGCCTGGTGAGCCCTGTGCTTTGGAAAATGGGCTTTTAAGTCCGAACTTGAGTTCTTCTCAGAAGACCTTAATCTGTTCTTCTGTCAGGTACTAGATTCAAGACAGTTTTTTCCATTCACATGAAATAATCAATATTTTCCCAGTCCTGACCCAAAAAGGGAAAGATTCCATTTCATCCCGCCTGCTGTATTACATGTATTTCCATGTTTTACATCCCCTTACCCACCAGCCTGTGGCCCCACATGGGCACTATTTTTGGAACTAACCTAAGAGAGAGGTTGGTGGCACTGGGGTGAGGAATTTGAGAAGGGATTCCTGTGTCTCTAGTGCTTGGCCCAGTAAAAGTGACGATCTGGGTTACCACTCAGTGCTGCAGGTGTTTAGCTCCTGCTGGGACGTTCAATAGCGCAAATATAGCAGGGGACACAAGTTGGAGCATGTTCCTCAGGAAGCGCACATGACACGTGGCCACTCACTCAGCGGGGCCAAAGTTACTGCTCTGTAGAGAATGACAGCTGTTCTGCTGAGGCCCTCTGGAGGGGCTAGGCAGCCTTCCAAGATAAGAAAAGCCATTTAGTCTCCACTACTACCTTCTGCCATCAGTGGAAAAGCTCTGGTGAAACTGTCTTTCTCCTACATAGTCCACGTCACGAATGGCCCTCTGTATACTCTATGGGATTCGAGGGATATGCCTAGGGCCAGCTTTGGGCAAAGCTGCAATCAGTGACCATCACACACTCTGATGCGAAGGGTGTCCGATAGGGCCTTCGTTATCTCTTCCTCAGCCATTATGCCGTTAGAAATCTTAGAGCAGACATGCCAATTACAGTCGGCCTCTCCACCATTTCCTTCTAAGGGAAACTACATGGTCCACACTCCCTTGCTGAAGAGAATGGCCCTGGACTATTTTTCAAAAATGGAATGGTGACTTCTTAGGTCATGGATGGGTACCTGACCCAAGGACAGTCGATGTATCAGCTGATGGATGACCTATGTATGAAGTGGCCTAGCAAGAAAAAAGTACTCAGTAGGGCAATGGGGAGTGGCTAGGACATACAACTTGTCTCCCTAGAATGTAAGTGGGGAAAATGCTGAGATTTTCAGTTTGTTGGTAGCAAGAGTATAAGCAATGAGAAGACACTAGATCAAAGCAGAGACCAACTACAGTGTTGTTTTGTTTTGTTTTGTTTTGTTTTGTTTTGTTTTGTTTTTAATGGCAGAGCATTGGATAACATTCTGGCTGTCGAGGAGATAATGAGATTTAATCCCTAGAACTCTCTCAGTTCCTGAATGATACCAGATTCTGAGTTCCCATGAGAAGCTTTGGAGGGACATTCATTTGCCTTCATGTAGTTGGGGATCAGGCTGAAGTATGCAAAAAGGAATCCTTCTTCTGTTGAGGGTGATGGGGGAAAATTCCTAGTAAGGTGGGCTCCTTTCCCTTGGAACTCGATCTGCACTATTGGTAAGGCTTCTTAGGTGTTGTATGGAAGTCCCATCCTTAGTCCTTTTCTCCCACTCCACCCTTCTGCCCAATTCTAGTCCAAGATTGATCATCCTCTGATGTGGCCAGCTTCTCATCATGCTGACAAAAGATCACTCTCTAACTTTCTGACTGCGCATCTCAACCCAGGTCAGTCCAGACAGGCAGTGTACAAAGGGCCTCTGTCACCTTGCATGTAGTGGGCATGACAAATTCACTTTCCCTTCGGATCTAGGCCAACACTGTTGAAGATGCCCAACTCAATTTCTCAACTTTCAGACCTTAAACATGGTACCCACACAGACTGATGTGAGCACCAAGAAGGGTTGGGCACAAAGCCCGTGTTGACTTGTGGAAGCTACAGAAGCAGGAGACCTTTAATGAGAGAATAAGCATCCTTCCAAGCCTCTTGCCACATAAGCTACCATGGATGGTTTTGCAGTACTTTGCAAGTCACATAGACACTCTACATTTGGGCTCAGTGTTATGAACAGGACTCTGGAAGAACCCTATCTCTGTCTTCACCAAAAGCCAGCCCTGTCATCTGTTTTTAATCTGGGCTGAATTAGCCTGTGATGGGAAGCAGAGAAAGATAAACGAGACAAGGCCACTGTTTGCAAACCTCTGGCAATCCTTGGTGGAAAAGATTTGTGGCACTCAGATCTTTGTGCCATCAAGTGGTGAGAACAGACTAGAATTTCTTCTAGAAGAGGAACCTAGATTCTAGACTCCTCTGAGTGGGCCCACCTGAATCAGCTTGTGTAACTAACCTCCCCATTTTTGCTGTTTACGATGGAAGGTGGGCAGACCTGCAATGATGGGGAAAGGGTGCTCTAGCTGACATCTCTAGGATCTCTGCAGGTGGTGCAAGAAATCGCCATGGAAGTTCTGGGATGATTCCAGGGCCCACTGAACTAAGCCAAATCCCATTTCACTGCTGAACACACACCCCAAGAATCAATTTTACAGCTTCAGTCAGAGGGAGAATGAAAACTTTGAAGCTAATGTACCCCTTGATTTTTCTTAGTGTACTAGGACTTCATGGAAAATTCTAGAAATGGAGGAAAGGAAGAAGAGCGTGTAGAAACTGAACAAGGAAATCACACACAAAATAATACTGTGCATATTTCCTGGGCTTTTCTCTCCTACTTATGAACTGGACAAGGATGAAATGACTCTTGTCACAATTGAAGAGTTCATATGCTCTTTTACTGTATCTTCGTTTACTGTCTGAGTTTGACTTCACAAAGATACTTGTCACACTTTTTCTTGGGCCATCTGAGTAGCTTACATCCTAGAGTCAAGAGCAGATCGGGAGGCAGCATGTGAGTCACCTATGGCAAGGCCAGTCTTCAGTAACTCTGATCAAGACAAGAGGAGTCATTTGGCCAAATGGTTCTTCCTTCTTCCTTGGGCACCTCAGAATCCATCTGACCTTGCTTGCCTCCCTCATTGGCTCAGCAGCCTGGGCTCTGTGCCCCATCCAACTGTTCTGTGAAGAGCTTCATTAGTCGATGGCCCTACTGCTCTCCAATGTCCCTGCTACCAGATAAATTAAATCAGGTTCAATGATGGAAGCACAGAACATCTGGGTCAGAGAGGACTTTAAAAATCATTTTGGGGGCGCCTGGGTGGCGCAGTCGGTTAAGCGTCCGACTTCAACCAGGTCACGATCTCACGGTCCGTGAGTTCGAGCCCCGCGTCGGGCTCTGGGCTGATGGCTCAGAGCCTGGAGCCTGTTTCCGATTCTGTGTCTCCCTCTCTCTGTGCCCCTCGCCCGTTCATGCTCTGTCTCTCTCTGTCCCAAAAATAAATAAACGTTGAAAAAAAAAAAATTTAAAAATCATTTTGCCCAGGGGTGCCTGAGTGGCTCAGTCGGTTAAGCATCCAACTTCGGCTCAGGTCATGATCTCGTGGTTTGCGAGTTCGAGCCCCACGTCCGGCTCTGTGCTGACAGCTCAGAGCCTGGCGCCTGCTTTGGATTTTGTACCTCCCTCTCTCTCTGCTCCTCCCCTGCTCATGTTCTCATTCTCTCTTTCTCTCTCTCAAAAATAAATAAACATTGAAAAATTTTAAAAAATCACTTTGCCCAGAAGAATGCCAACAAATATAGAAGGAATCACAGAATTAGGAGGTCACCATTTTGCAACCACCACCTTAATAATGGGTTCAGGCAATGGCCATCAATATATGCTGAAGTGCTAGGGCATGAGGGTATGTTAGTTTGATTTCTTGTTTATGTTGGTGTCTGCCTGATTTCTCCATTGTGAAATTATCTTTTCCCCTTTGAAATTACAAGCCTAACATCACCAACAGTCGAGCAAACTTACATAATGTGTCTTCTGATACAATGCAATGAGGACACAACATCCTTTATGTGATGTTTTTAAAATAAAAATCTGAGAAAAAAAGCACCGTTCTGCACACATTGGGAAATTAAATGCCCAAAAAGGAGAAGGAACTGAGTAAAAAATTGGAATTGAGGGTGCCTGGGTGGCTCAGTTGGTTAAGAGTCCAACTTTGGCTAAGGTCATGAACTTACAGTTTGTGGATTCGAGCCCCGCGTTGGGCTCTGCACTGACAGCTCAGAGACTGGAGCCTGCTTTGGATTGTGTTTCTCTCTCTCTGTCTCTCTCTGCCTCTCCCCTGCTTGTGCTCTGTCTGTCTGTCTGTCTCTCTCTGTCTCTCTCTCAAAAATAAATAATCATTAAAAAAATTGTAATTGGAGTCCTTTCTCCATGATCTTTTGCTGAGCCACCTGGTTCTGAATATGATGATGACGATGATGTTGCTGCTGCTGCTGTTACGTTCATTTTTTTTCTCAACAAATATTTTTATGAGTTCCTGCTGTGTCCTAGGTACTGCGCTTGGAACAATGGAGTCGTTAGTGAATAGAACAAAACTTCTCTGCATTCGTGGGGCTTCCATTCATTGTCATCTTATTTCATCTTTGCCTTCTTCATTCCCATTCTCATTATTGTCATTTCATAGTATTTGCCTTCTTTTATTTTTGTTTTTAACTTCAGAAGTTCATTTCATCTACTCCTCTGCCCCCAGTGGGTTAAATGCTCGCTTTCTTTTAAATTTGTGGTCCTTTGCAGAGACACTCCTAAATGGATATATCTCTAGGACCGGGCACAGAGTAGGAGCTTAATAAATAGTAACTGACGTACATTCTACGTCTGTACTTGAGCTCAATCTATCCCCCTTGCTTGGAACAGCATCTCCCTTGTCTCTTATTATCCTTTAAGGGAGCCTCATTTCCTCAATTACCTCTTCCCAAGAGGATCTCCTCCTCTTAATGACCGGAGCATTTACTACTCATTCGATTCCTCATCACATACAGTATTGTGACAGCCTGAGGGACTGTGGTTTGGTTATTTAACTCTGTTAACGGCAGCTGAAGAATTCAGGTGGGTTCCTTCAAGGTGGAATAATTTCCAGCTTCCCAGGGAGCCTGTGAAAACAACAATGGTGCCCTAACAAAAGAGCAGCTAATACAATTTTAGGCCCTGAAAAGAGGAAGTGACCCCTTGACATGCAGAATTTTTGTGGCCTGGTCACAGGAGACTGCTTACAATTCCTCCCCCAATCTGCTCATGTGACTCTGGCGAAGTCTTAGGCCCTTGAAATTCAGTACGTTCACCTGTACAATGAAGGGGTTGACCTCCGGGCACTGGAATCCTTTACACTTTTCTATTAGGCTTGATTCCTCCTGACTTCAAGAAGGGCAGAGATAGCCACGACTAAAGCGACTAAATAGCGACTTCTCAAATGGCCCTCCGCATCACCATGTCTGTGCCCTGTTCTAATTAAAAGTGCAGTGCAGAGACACTTGGCTATTGGCCTTAATTAAGGCAGCCAAATGAAAAGTCTAGTATTACAGCCAACGCCCCACCTATAAAACAGATTTTGCAAGCCTTGAACTGTGTAATTTTCTTGAGAGGCCTCGCACAAGTGCCACAGGGATCAGGAAAGGTGTTTTCCCTTTTGAGAATGCTGGCTCATACAGAAGCCCTTCCAGAGACCTACTGGAGAGAGCTTCCCCTCTGGAGCTCAACAGCTCCAGAGTATACTGGAAGGTGATGTGACGAGCCAGGTGACAGAGTAGCTAAGATGGCTGGGTGACCTTAGCCAAGTGACTTAACCTCTGACCCCTAGTTTCCTTATCTATAAAAAGGGAATAATAGCGGTCCTGCCTCATAGGGTCAGTGTGATAGATTAAATGATATGATGCACTTAGAACAGTGCCTGACACTTAGGTGCTCTTTCAGCATTAGGATAAAGGAACTCTAAATCCAAATATTGGGACACAAAAGTACCCGTGGATGTGCTTGTAGGGATTCAAGGTGATGGATGTTTGAAATTGGGGCTGTCCTAGAAAATGCAGTCTCTGTGCCTAAGGTATCTTACATTCTCTGCAGAATTCTCTGCTCAGGGGCTTGGCCCAGGCGGGGATTTACCTCTCACTGGGGGTGGAGAACAAACATGCAGACGCTGGGGCCTGGCAGAAAGCTCAGAGAGCAGCTAATGCCATCAGCCTGCTCCCCGCTTTCTCCCAGAGCCACCCAAAGAACCCAGAAGCTTGGAAAAAGGAAGTAAATTGCACAAGGTCACACACAATAAGCCAGTAGTGGGGAGTTGGTTGCCGCCTCTTGATCTTTTTTCTGAATCTTTTATAAATAAGAGTTTAGAAAGAAAATGTGTACAGCACAAAATAGGTTTAAAAAAAAAAAAGAAGAAGAAGAAACCCACAACACTAGGAGACTTAAACCAGTCCCTATATACAAAGGTTTCTCATCTTCAGTACTACAAACAGTTCGGGGCCAGATATTTTTTTTTGTTGTGGGGCCGTCCTGTGCATTTTACGATGTTTAGCAGTGTCCCTGGTCTCTACCCACTAGATAACAGTAGCATTCCCCCCACCCTACCTGTGGCAACCAAAAAATGTCTCCAGACATTGCCAAATGTGCCCTGCTGGGGGAAGGTAGCAAACTCACCTTAGATGGAGAACTACTGCCGGATGGAAACAGCACTGTAAATGCTTCCTCCTCAGCCTTCTCCTCAATCTGAACTATTCTGCCTCCAGTGGGGATACTGTCTAGCCCTGTGGTTGATGATCCCCAAGTGGGATGTCTCCAGCTTTGACCTCTCCTGTCTCATATGCCCACTGCCTACCGGACATCTCTCTTGTACGTGCGATGGGCATCTCAGACGATATGTCCAATACCAAGCTCCTGATTCCTGATCCTATCCTGTTCCCATCTAGTTCTTGCCCATATTCATTCATTTATGCATTCATTCTTCCATTATACGGCATTGCACACCTACTGTATCAGTTTCTTGTGGCTGCCGTAACAAATTACCACAAACTCAGTAAGGCTTAAAACAACTGAAATTTAGTCTCTTGCAGTTCTGGAGGCCAGAAGTTCAAAATCAAGGTGTCAGCAGGGCCACGTTCCCTCCACAGGCTCTACGGGAGGATCCTTCCTTGCCTCTTCCAAGCTTCCGGTGGCTCCAGGCCTTCCTTGGCTTGTGGGCTACATTGCTCCAGTCTCTGCCTCTGTCTTCACACGGTCTTCTCTTCTTTGTGTCTCTCCTCTGTGTGTCTCTTATAAGGACACTTGTCACTGGATTTAAGACCCACCCATATAAACCAGGATGATCTCATTTCAAGATCCTGAATTACATCTGCAAAGACCCTTTTCCCAAATAAGATCACATTCACATGTTCTTGGGGTCTAGGATGTAGACATCCATGTCTTAGGATGCCATGGTTCTCATTCAACCCACTATGCACCAGGCATGTTATAAATGCTGGGGATACAGCAGAGAACAAAGTCCCTTCTCTCATGGAAATTATACTAGATTGTAGGCAGTTGGATAATAAATGGATAACTATATAATATATAATGTCAAGTTATAATACAGTATAGTATAATATAATGTAATATAAAATTGCTAGGAAGGAAAATAAAGCAGGGTAAGTAGATAGAAAATGACAGGGGCTGCTGCTTTTGATAGAGTGCTTGGGGAAAGGCTGTTGGAAGAGGCAACCTTCAAGTCAGAACCTGGAGCACAGGAGCAGGGCATGGGAAGGTCTGGGGGAAGGTGCTAGAGGCAGAGGCGACGGCAGGTGCAAAGGCCTTTAGAAAGGCTCCTCCTTGGTGTGTTTGAAAAAGAGGCTGGGGTGACTGTTGCATGGGGAGTGGATCAGAACAGTGGCAGGAAATGAGCTTGGAGAGGTTAGCTGGAACCAGAGCGCCTGGGAAACTGTGGGCCTTTCCATGGTGTGATGGGAAACCGTTAGACTGAGGCTTGAGATCAGGGGAGTGACGTGGCCTGATCTACATTTCGAGAAGGTCAGCGTGGCTGCTACGTGGAGAGCAAAGCATAGCAGCAAGGCACGCATGTAGGGACAGGTGGTGATTCCAGCCAGGGGCAAATCCCTTTGGCTTCGTACTCAAAATATATCCGGGGTCTGACCACTCCTCAGCACCTCTGGGACTACCATCCTTGCCCAAGCCTGGACCACCACAACAGTATCCTAACTGGTCTCCCTGCTTCGCACCCTGCCTCCCTAGTCTACCCCAAACACAGAAGCCAAATCGATCCTTTAACAGCATAAATTAGGGGCACCTGGGTGGCTCAGTTAATTAAGCATCTGACTTCAGGTCATGATCTCGTGGCCGTGGGTTCGAGTCCCACATTGGGCTCTGTGCTGACAACTCAGAGCCTGGGGCCTGCTTTGGATTCTGTGTCTCCCTGTTCTCTCTGTCCCTCCCCCACTTGTGTTCTCTCTCTCTCTCTCAAAAATAAATAAACGTTAAAAAGATTTTAAAGCATAAATTAGAACATATTACCCCAGGCTTAAAACCCTCAATGGTTTTCCAGTGCACTTAAAATCCCAACACTCTACCATGGTCCCGTTATCTGGCTTCCACCTACCCCCCGACCTCATTTTCTGCCATTCTTACCCTCACTTGCCACATTCCGGCTACTCTAGTCTTCTTTATGTTTCTTGAACCCTTTCAGCTTGTTCCTACCTCAGGGCCTTTGCACTAGCTCTTTCCCTAGATAGTAGCATAGGTGTTCACAGATGCTATCACCTCCTCTAGGAGGCCTCCCTGATTACCCTCATGAAAGTAGGACCCCAGCAGTCACCTTATTTTCTTTTGTTTCCTTCAGAGCACTTATTACTCTCTGAAATTGTATCAGGTGTTTAATTTATTATGTATGTATGTGGTTACTTGTTTACACTCTGTCTCTCTCCCCTAGAGGGTGAGCTTCTTCAAGGCAGGGTTCACATCTGACTTGTTTGCTATTGTATCCCCGGCACCTAGCCCAGTGCCTGGCACACAATGGTCCCTCTGCTAACATCTGTTAAGTGAACACAGCTCTCATGGTGCACAGCTGGACGCTTAGGGACCATCTAGTGTCTGGGCTTCAGAATCACCTGGAAAGCCTTTGAAAGATCCATATTGTCCTGGCTCCTTCCAGACCCATTGCATCAAAATCTCCCAGGGCAGGGTCCAGAAATCTTCATTCTGGATAAGTTTCCTCATGTAACAAATGCTTACATAGCTCTAACCACTGCTGTTCTAAGTAATTTACGAATATTAACTCATATGACCCTCACCATAGTAATTTTAATATTCTCATTTTACTCAGGAGGAAGCTGAGGCACACAGAGGGTTAGTAAGTTGCCCAAGGTCACCTGGGTAGGAAGCGGGAGAGTCAGAATTCAAACCCAGGCCATCTAGACTGGTAACTGACATTCTACGCTATCCCTGCACAGTAGATTCTGTGAACAGCTCCATTTGGGACCCGTGGATAAATTTTCTCTGATGAGGACACTGAGTCCCAGACAAGACAATGGATCTCTCTCTCTCTTTTTTTTAAGTTTTAGGTGCTTTAAGTTTATTTTGAGAGAGAGAGTGAGAGTGAGCAAGAGAGAGGAGGAGCAGAGAGAGAGGGAGAGAGAGAATCCCAAGCAGACTCTGTGCTGTCAGCACGGAGCCCGACACGGGGCTCGAACTCACGAACCATGAGATCGTGACCTGGGCTGAAACCAGGCGTCAGACATTTAACTGACTGAGCCCCCCAGGCGCCCCAAGAAAGGACCTCTTTAAAGCCACAGTCAGGGATGAGCTGGGTTTGGTATCTCCCTATCTAAAGAGCGTTCCATTCTGTCCAGTCATTCTGTGTTCTGTGAGGACCAGGGCCTGGGAGCATGTTGCTCACATAAAAATCCAGTCACAAGATGTTATCTAGAAATGTTTGTGCTATCAGGGCTTATTGTCAGGGAGTGCGGGAACGCACCCTGGTACCAGCTTCTCTAACCATCTTTCTGGGAATACAGGCTTAACGTCAGACACCCCCTTCCCTCAGGATGCAGTCCACAAAGCCAAAGGCATGGCAGCCTGGCTCAGTGGGGCGAGGACTCGTTGAGACGGTGTGCCACAGCAGTCCCCGTAATGTCCGTGGAGGGAGCAGGTATGCGCGGCAGAGCTTATCTGCCCCAGTCACCAAAAGGGCACCAGGCCCAGGCAGGCCCCACTCCCCCGCCCTGGAGTCCCCACAGAGGATGGTCCGGCCAGATGACACGCATCAATTACTCTGCAAGGCGGCCCTGGGCCAAACAGGCTTTTCAATTTCCAGATGCTTTTCAATTAAAATAAAGGCCACTCTGTAACCTGCCTTTGAATGGACAAAGTTTCCATAGTAGAATAACTATACAAGTTCACCCTTTTTCCATTACTTTTCATTGAGCAACTGAAACGTTTGTAACCAATAAATTATGGCTTGAGTCACATGGCAGCAAGGGGCATGGAAGGAAGGGTTAAGTGACTTATGGAAGGTCACTCTGCTAAAGAAAGACTCCTTTGTTTCTGCCTCCCCTTTTGCTCCTGCCTCTGCTAGTGTGCATTCTACCTTTGGGGGAGACAGAGACGCTGGGCTGCCTTGCTCAGAACAACAGAGGGTTGAGCAACGATGGGGTGACCTTGTCCATCTGGGAATTTGGGGTCTCCATCTCTACCCCGAAAGGAACCTTGTGAGCTCAGATTTTCTGTGTTGGCCGTCCACACTGTAAGCTCTGACTATGCCTCATCCTCTGGGGCCAGAGGCTGCAGAGGGGGGAAGAGGCCACTTTTATTTCTCTCCAGGCCACACTTAGAGGAAATGTCTGCGGAGGCCCGTGGGGAGACCGGCAAACCTCACCAGTTTTTATCTTGGGCTTGCCTTTTCTCAAATTCCAGCGTAGTAAAGAAGGAAGAGGCCAGACAGTATTTGTCGCGGTGGGTCTGTTGAGATAGGACAGCTTCCTCGTTCTTCTTGATTATAAATCAGCTCAGCCCTTAACAGAGTTCAGAGACAGTGGCTGTCTACGGGCCCAGAACAAAGCCTGTTGATCGTAGATGGCAGAGTTGGATGTGGTCTCAAGTGATCAGCAACCCTGCCTCAGACGAATCAATGATATTGTGCTCCACATAGCACGGACGGGACAATTGAGGTCCAGGGTGTCCCCTGCTAAGAATTGAGGAGAGTAAAGAGTCAGTGTTTCCTTGATCATTTTTTCTCTTACTAAACACCCCCAAACTCCTATCCTGTGGATCTATTTATGGGAGCGAGCTGTTCCCATGTTTGCTTTTCCCCATGCTGCTGAAAGATTGGGTCTAATCCGTATAATCTAATCGGGACTGCCAACTATAGAGACAGGAAGAGGAGGGAATGAGAAATCAGTGAGGGAAAACCCAGTTTCAAGTTTTCCTTGAATTCCCCCAAATAGTTTCCTCCCCCACCAGTGCCAAAGCACTTAGTGCGGTCCACCTTGGACCACTTGGACCTGAAATTAACATAGCCAGTAGGGAAGAGGAGGACCCAGTCACCTCCTGTTTGAGAGACTGGTGGTGTTTGTTTTTTACAAGTCTAAATTACTCATGTCAGTGCACCACAGAAACTTGGGGGAAGAATATTCTAGGAACCAAGTGTATTTTGTCTTGGGTCGTTTCCCACTTTGGCCTTCTTTTATTGGATGTGTGAGCTTTTCTTGTTTGGCTACACGGAAGACACAGAAGCTACCCCCTCCTGTCTACCCCAGTCCTACCCATTTCTCTCCTGAATGGCCTCTGGGCTGGGATGGAGACTCTCTTGGCTTTGCAAAGATGGAGGGTGTCTCCCCCAGTCCTTTTGAAGCTTCCCAAGAGACTCTGAGGCGTGAGGCTGTGAAAACGAGTTTTTAGGATTTAGTGCTTAGAATATTTTTCCACGTGTCACCCTGAAGCTAGAATTTCCAGGGAAGCTCCATGATATCAGATCCCTTTGGACAATCTCGGTGTCTTCCCATATCCATTAAACTTGTAAAAATATCACAAAAAAGGCCATATCCTCAATGGCTCCCAAGTGGGCTCTTGGGCCAAGATTTTGGTGTCCGAGGCAAGCTTCTTGTGTTTCACCCCATAGGGGATTGTTGTAATCGTATCCAACAGATGTGTAGCTTCAAAAAAAGCAAATGATGGTAGCCTTTAGAAATATCCATCTGTTGAACATTTTCCCTTTCATCTCCGGAATAGATAGAAACTGTGTGAACAGTGCTGCCCGGCTCTGCACTAGATTACACTCACATTTTGTCTCATTAGCGGAAGAGTAAAGACAAGGAACATTTGGGGATTGGCCAGCAGTACCTAGGTCACATAGTTAGAAGCTCTTTGGGCCCTCAATCTGAGATTAAGCTATATCAGAACAAGGCGAGCCGAATTCCTCCCTCTACAGATGGAGATCAAAAGGCGGTGTCCGCCTGGCCCGCCACATACTGTCTTAAATCCACTTAGCTTTTTCTTTCCCTTCTCCCTCCTTCCTTTCCCTTTCTCCTTCCCTCCGTCTGCCCTCCTTCCTTTCTTCCTTCCTCCCCTTCCTCCCCTCTTTCCTTCTTTCCCTTCCTCTTTCATCCTTCCCTCCTTCCTCCCTTTCTCTGTCTCTCTCTCTCTCTCTCTAAACAAACAAAGCAACAAACAAACCTGCAAAAGTTCACCCAGTATAACTTCAGCAGGTTCACAACCCCTAGATCTTTCTCTCTGTCTCTCATGCTTGCTTCTGTCAGCACTAACCAGATTCCCCCCAAAAGGACTGTTTTGGCTTAAATAGATACAGAGGAGGAAAAATCCACCTTTTCATAACTTACATAAGGAGTCTGAGCCTCCTCACAGCCCCCAGTAAGTCTTGAGTTTGCCTCTAGGAGTATGGCTGAAGGAGCCTCAGGAATGACGAGAGGTACGGGTGTGCCTGGCAGGGTGTTCAATAGAGAAAACTCAGCAGCTCCAGTCTCTGAAATCCCGAGCCTGACCCCTCTCCTCACCCACCAGCCAGCTACCTATTACAGGGCACTGGTCAGGCAGCGACTTCTACACAGTGAACGGTCGCTTCTCATTTGTCACTAGTATATTGTGAATTGGGCTTTTTTCCCAAATAAAGCCCCCTTTGGGGGTAACAAAGTCTCAGGACTTCTGAGAGAGTCACTGGCTCTGTTTCATCAGAATCACGATTTTAAGGTTAGTATTTATTCAGTGTATTTTCTTCAGAGCGGGGAGGTACCTCCAAGCAGCTGGTGACATTGGCCACACCATCATTCTCGACCACTGAGGAAGATAACAGAGTATTGCCTGATTTTAGTACAGGTACCCCCAAACACTCTCGAGACCCCATTTAACTGCAAAATGGAAGGGAAGAGAGAGGGGGTAAGTAGGTATGTGACAGAACACATGCTTCATATGGCCCTGAGCCCACAACCAGCTAGGGTATTGAAACCACCCAGAGGCACCGTGTCAGCCTCTGCTTTTCCCACAGGGAATGTTGTTATACGCCCTTGGGACTGGGGAGGTGTGCTTTAAGGTCATCTAAGGACCCTGAACCCCTTCTACGATCCCCACGCCAATGGCTATCCAGCCTCTTCTTGTACTCCTCCAGTGGGAGGGACCTCACCTCCAGAGCTGGTTCGGCACTCCTGAGTGGCTCGGACCAAAAAAAGATTTTCCCTTCGTTTGTTCAGTCTCTCGGTTCTGTTCACTGAGCACATGCTTTTGTGACAGGCACCATACTGTGTACTAGGGATCCAACAGTGGATGGAACAAGTGTGATCCCTGCTCTCGTGGAGTTCACAGTCTAGTGGGGAGATAGATAATAAAAGAACAAAACTCTCCCTATCCAGCTCAAGACTCTACCTCCTTACCCATCAGTTTGCCCCAAATGTCACCCAATGACTCAGGAGGATTTTGCTTGATCTGTGGGGCCAGAGAAGACCTCCTTTATCCTGAAGACTAGACTTTTATGAATGCAGCCTAAAACTCCTTTTTTTTTTTTTGGTTTACTGGCCACATCACACATTATCACCAGATAACTGTCTGTCTGACTGTCGCCAGAAACTTCTAAGCATCCCCCCTTATTATTATTTTTTTTTTTTTTTGCATATTATACCTTTCAGCTAGTTTTCTCCTGTCCTATATTTGTGCAACTGACTTTTTGGGACCAAGTTACAGGACTTTACGTTGATTTGTGTTAAATTTTATTTTCCTAAAACACCCTGTCATTCCAGTCTATTGAGCTAGTTTGCCATTCACCAGGATAGGAAGTCCTTTGCAAAATTTACTCAGGGGCCTGTACATTAAACTAGTAACACTGGATTATCACAGGGAGAGACTAGGTTTTAGCCAAAGGTCAGAGGCCTGACAAAAACCAACGTGTCACAGGAGTTTCACCCCGTGGGGTTATACTTTTTTCTTAAACAAAGAAGCAAAGCGACCGTATTCTTCTTTGGTTCAGTGAAATAGTGCCGGGAAGTCCAAGGCAGAGCATAGATCACAGCCTTCTCAGAAAAATCCCCAACCGTTCACTATGTGGTTGATACTCAATTGGGTCTGTGAACTTAAAACTCAGCAGTGTCTTTGTTAGGTGACAGCGGGGGAAGGGGATTTTCAGATGCCAAATCTTCAAGACCACGGGGACATTATTGGAAAAGGTGCCCATGACCAGTAGCTCTTGATATGAGTTAGGGCGCCTTCTTGTCTTGTTTGCATGGCAGGGCTAGAGGCTACACGGTGACTTGGGTGTTCTATGGGACAAAGGAAAGACTAGCCAGTGACCTTCCTTTGGAGGCCAGACTGAGCAGGTTCCTTGGGTGGTGTGCTGGGGGGTCGGGGGGATAGATGTGTGCTCAGAGACTGGGATTCAGGGGGCTAGCAAACTCGGCCAGCTAGGCTGGCTGGCAAGCCTCACTTAGGCAAACACCCCTAACCTCCTCCACCCCTCCCACCCGGCTCCACATTCTTGAGGTTTTTGTTCACCAGACCTGAGTGAAAGACTGACTGCCTGACTGCTAATTATTCCTGGAAGTGGCATGCTATGAAGTCTGCAAACATTTTCTGCAAACATTGGCCCATAAGAGGCGAGCTGTTGAGTTCTGGAAGCCATGAGGATGGGAGGGAGCATTCCTCAAGCATGAGGCAGTAGGCTCCCTTTGCCTGCTGGATCTCCGCTATAGGGTCGGTGGGAAACAGATGCACCGAGGACAGTCCCCGGGTGGAATGGGACCACCCTGGGGACTTGGGCTTTTCGGACTGGTTTTTCAGGTGAACATATGAGGCTGGTTGGGGGCTCTCACGTAGCTGCACTGTTGATGGCTTTCTGTTGTAAAAAAAAAAAAAAAAAAAAAAAAAAACCTCATCTGCCACCCAGCCAAACTTTGCTTGCACACATGTTTTCCAGAGACAGAGACAAAAATGTGTTTCAGGGGGTAAGGGGGGAGGGAGACTGGAGTGACAGTTACATTAGCCGTATGCAGGGCCATCCTCATCACCTCGGCATTTCCTGGAGATTGTTGCAGCCTCCTGTGAACCCCAGCCAAGGTTCTATCGAGATCCAGGGCAAGCCCCATGGCCAAAAGCAGGCTGGCCTGGCTCAGAGGGAGGAAAAGGAGACTTCAAGGGGAGCATTCAGGTTTCTAAGGCCCTCTGCCCCCCCCAGCTCCAGTGACACCACACTGCACCCCCGGCACCTTGCTCGTGCCGAGCGGTGTCCAGCCTCTCCACTACAATTCATGCTCTTTCCTCTGTCCACAACGTTCTTTCCCCCACTGCTTCCCCATCCTAATCCCTACTCATCCTTCAAGACTCACTTCGCTGTCACCTCCTCTGGGAAGCCTTCCCTGACTCCCTCTGAGTTTGGCCTTCTCCTCTGTGCTCCCACAAAACGTTGTATTATAACAATAGCTCACATTTATCTTGGACTTAGGGTGCATAAGTTACTGTTCTAAATCTTTCACGTGTGTTAACATTTAACCCTCACAGCCCTACAGTGCGATTGACGTCCTGACTTTATTGATGAGGAAACTAGGAAACCAAGAGAGGTGAAGGAACTTGTCCAGTGTCATGCAAGTAGGGGGTGGGGGGAGGTGGGGATTTGGACCCAAGCTGTCTGGCTCTGGAATCTGCCCCACTGGAAAGTGAACTCTTTGAGGGCGGGTGAGTAAAATCATACCTGAATTCTCAGAGTAGACACTCCAGAGATGTTGGATGACCTTAATTGAACCACATGTGACTGCTAAGCCCATGGGGGAAGATCCTGGAAGAGTGGAAAGGGGTCAAAAGAAGAGGTGGCCCCTTGTAACACACATCTGTTTCCTGACCTTGTGAACAGATGTTCAAGCCTAGCAGACCCCTCTGTGGGTGAGTTCCCTCTTCCCAGCCATAGCACAAAAGCCAGAACCAGGCTGTAGGTCCCACCTTGGGAGACAGTCTCTGGGAGGCCATTGCCCAAAGCCAGACCCATTTCCACTGGGCCTGTCTTCCTCATTGACAACAGTGTAACCGTGACTGCTCATTTGGTTTTGGTTAAGGACAACAATGTACTTGCTCACTGGGGGAGTAGGTGGGGTGGGAGAGGGCTTTGTTTGGAGGAGTCACACTTAGCCCATCCTGCCCCAATCTCAGGGAGGGATTTGGAGCAGCCAGGAGGAAATCTTTCTGAGTTCTAGAACTTTCTGTCATCAGCCTTGAAGCCTTCATGTGAAGACTTCACCTATGTGCAATTTCTATAGACCAGTATAAGCTGGGCATTATGACTGGATTTATACCTACCACTAGTCCTTCCCAGAATTCTCAGAGGACGTTTTGAGGAAATAAACAGATATTCCTATAAACAATAAGAAATAGAGCATGATGCTCAGGACCCAAAGCACTGGATCGTGAGTCTCAGCATTCAGCTCTGGGGAGAGTGGCTATGTGTGTGGGTGCTGGAGTAGGACTGCCTGGACTGGCAGCTATCTGGCCTTAGGTTCTGCATCTGTAAAATGGGTCTGATAACAACAGCCACTCACCTCATAGGGTTAATGCGAGCATTGGATCACATAACTGAAAACAGCTCCTGGCATGTAATACATGTTCCAAGATGGCAAACTGTTATCAGTCTTGGTTCTTAATGCCAATTAGCTTATGGACAAGTCTTGAATTTCTTCAGTTTCCTCATCTGTAAAAGGAGGGGTTGCACCTTCTCCCTACAACCCCTTCCAGCTCCCACTTTCCATAACAACATAGTTTTGCCACCTCAGTTTACATTTTTCTATGTATTTAATTGAGGTACAATTTATATTCAGTTAGGTGTTCAAACCTCACGGTACAGCTCTGTGAATCGTGTCCCCAGGTACGCATCTGTCTACACCATCCAGATCAAGATCTAGAATGATTCCAGTAAATCACAGGCTTCTCCTGTCCCCTTCCAGTCAACACCTGCCCCCAAAAGTAACTACGATCCTGACCTTCATCACCGTAGATTGGTTCTGCCTCCTTTTGTACTTTCTAGAAATGAAAACATAGAATCTGTAGCATGCTTTGTGTTTGGCTTCTTTTGCTCAGCATTCTGTCTCTGAGCTGCATCTGAGTTGTTACGTGTACTAGGAGGCTTTGTAAAAATTGCTGAGTAGTGTTCCACTGTACAGCTATATTACATTTTATCCTTTATCCAGTTGATGGACATTTGAGTTGTTTCTAGTCGGGAGCTATTATGAATAGGAATACCGCGTCCATTCCTGCACACGCCTTTTGGTGAACATTCTTATGCATCACCATTTGGTGTATATGCAGGAGTTAAATTGCTGGGTCATAGGGTGTGCATCTGTTTAACTTTAGTAGGTATTGCCAAACCGTTGCAAGAGTGGTTTTACTGATTTCCAGTTCCATTAGCAACATATGAGCGTTCCATTTACTGTAAATCTTTGGCAACGCTATGCATTGTCAGTCATCCTATTTTCTCCATTTTGGTGTGTGTGTTCTTGACTATAGCTTTATCCAAGTTGCTATAGACATGTTAACACTTGAGTATCATTGCAGTTTCTTCAACTGGGCAGATGTGACTCTTCAAGAAGGAAGCCACCCTTAGCATAGCCTCTGAAGTAGGCACTACATTCAGGGTAAAAAATATCCAAGCGACATATGTCCAAATTGGCCTTCTGACAGTGGCTGCTTCAGAATAAAGGCTGCACTGTGCTAACATCATTGAGAAAAATGTTACTTGGGAGCAAAAGACAAAAACAGCTCCAACCTTAATTCCTAACTTCTGACGGTACAGGCCCAGGAATTTAGAATTGAATAAAACTGACCACCCAGCCAGGACAGCTAGAAGAATCCAAGT
>NW_024420481.1:290751-305075 GCF_014898765.1 Herpailurus yagouaroundi
GAGTACCAGGTGATTAGGCATCCACAGGATTTTTAATAGATTCATGGAGATATAATTCACCTACCACAGTATATTCACAGAGTTGTGCAACCATCACCAGTGCTCTGGAATATTGTCATCGCTCCAAAAAGAAACCCTGTAGCCTTTAACAGGCAATCTGGTTCTCTTCCCTTCTAGCTCCTCCCAAACCCTAATCTACTTCCTGTCTCTATGGATTTGCATATTCTGGACATCTCCTATAAATGGAATCTTTCACTTAGCATGTTTTCTTTCTTTTTTTTTTTTTTTCAACGTTTATTTTATTTTTGGGACAGAGAGAGACAGAGCATGAACGGGGGAGGAGCAGAGAGAGAGGGAGACACAGAATCGGAAACAGGCTCCAGGCTCCGAGCCATCAGCCCAGAGCCCGACGCGGGGCTCGAACTCCCGGACCGCGAGATCGTGACCTGGCTGAAGTCGGGCGCTTAACCGGCTGCGCCACCCAGGCGCCCCACTTAGCATGTTTTCAGGCTTCAGCAAGTTGTAGCATATGTCAGTGCTTTATTCCTTTTATAGCTAAATAATACTCCATCGTGTGGGTATACCACATTTTGTTTATTCATTTGTTGAGGTGGACTTTGGTGTTGTTTCCATTCTTTGGCTACTGTGATTAACGCTGCTATGAACATCCAGGTACAAATTTTCATGTGGCTATATGTTTTCAATTCTCTTGAGTATGTACCTTAGGAGTGAAACTCCTGGGTCATGGGGTAACTAACTCTATGTTTCACTTTTTTCGGGAACTGCCAGGTTGTTTTTTCAAAGTGGCTGCACAGTGTTATAATCCCACCAGCAGTGTGTGAGGGTTCTGATTTCTCTACATCCTCACTGACGCTTACTATTTCCCATCTTACCTTCTATTATAGCCATCCTGGTGGTTATGAAGGGGTATCTCATTGTGGCTCGATTTGCATTTCCCCAATACTAGTGAAGTTGAGCATCATTTCATCTGCTTATTGGCCATTTGTATATCTTCTTTGGAGGCCTGTCTATTCAGATCCTTTGATAATTTTTGAGTTATTTGTGTTTTTATAATGGAGTTGTAAGTGTTCTGTATCTATTCTAGATGCAAGTCTCTTATCAGATACATAATTTGCAAAAATTTTCTCCCATTCTGTGGGTGGTCTCTTTACTTTTTCTTGATTGTGTGCTTTGAAGCACAAAAGCTCTTAATTTTTATATAGTCCCATTTATCTATTTTTTCTTTGGTTGCTTGTGCTTTTGGTGTCCTATCTAAGAAACCGTTGCCTAATCCAAGGTCAGAAAGATTTATACCTATGTTTATTTCTAAGAATTTTATAGTTTTAGCTCTTCTATGTAGGGCTTTGATCTGTTTTGATTTAATTTTTTATATATGGTACAAGGTAAAGGCCCAACTTCATTCTTTTGTGTGTGGATATCCACTTGTCCCAGCACCATTTATTTAAAGGACTATTCTTTCCCCATTGGATTGTCTTGGCACCCTTGTTGAAAGTAAATTGACCATAAATGTGAGGGTTTGTTTCTGGTCCACAGCATTTTTAACTGACAGAAATGAATGGTCAGATATGAAGGGCCCACAATAGTCTCAATGTCTCAGGCTAGCATACCCAGAGACCTCTGATCCCTCCACTCTGCAGAGAAAGGGCACAGCCTAGGGAAACAGTAGTCACCAAAATTAGGTCTAATGACTCCAACCTGGAAGCAAATCGCGTTGGAAAGTTACACGTGTTTCCAGAACCAACCTTACTTTCTCTGAAAAGTCACACTTCAATATATATCCCATTCATCTTTCTGAGCATGCTGCCCTGAGTTTAAGAAAAGCCTTTCCCTCTGACTGAGGCCCCTTTCCCCTCAGTTGGGCACTTCATTCAACGTTAACCCTCTTAAGACTGCCCACTCTGAGTTTAAGCTATAGTTGGAGCCCAGACTTTCAGAAAGAAGAGGAGCTTGCCTTCATTTTTTTCTCAAAGGAAAAGGCTCTTGCCCATGACTTGTTTGCCTTACATGCAGCCTTACACTTTGGGCAGCACCCCAGCAAGTGGCGATAGATTTATCTTGAACATGTCCTTCCCACTTCTGCTGTCAGGACTCCTCCAATTGATGGTGAGCACCTGACAGTTGAAGCAAAGTGCAAAGGACAGAAAGAGAATCAGACCTGCCCCCAGCTTTGGCTTTACCTAGCACCTAATGACCAGGGCTCATGCTGTGAAGAGATTCTTTGTCTTGACTAGAAGAGTTTCTTGACTTGGGAAGGCAGTATGCCAGAGTGGAAAGGGGGACAGACTTTGGCTGCAGGTAACTTGGGTTTGAATCCTTGATTCTGTATTTACTTGCGATGGCACGCATGGAGATGCTCTGCTCAGAACCCCTGTCCTGAAAGAACCCACTTCCCAGCTGCGAGTACTGTGGTTAGTTGACAGCCTCCAGCTGTTAGTTTCTTCGGGGTCTGTGTCAGCTTTGGCGCCAAGGTCATCCTGTTCTTGGGGTGGCCCCCAGCCAATGACTGATCAAGGAGAAGATCCAAAGCCCATTTCCGCCACACAGAAGATTCCTCTGTAAGGCAGTCTTTGCTCTGGAGCTCCCCATTTGGGCTGGTAGATTCTGACAGGTCTCCACCACGATATGACAATCCCCTTGCCCAATCCTGCTCCCTCCCCTTTTCTTTCACAGGTACTATTTCCCACTAAACTGTTTGCACTTCTAACTGTTGCAGAATCTGCTCTCCAGAGAACCCGGCGTGTCTCTCTCAGTTTCAGTTTCCTCTCCTGTGAAAGAAGAATAATGGCATTGTCTTACCCAGGGCTATTAGGATGACTGGAACTAAGTGAAATATCTGGCACAAAATAGGCATTCAATAAAAGAGTGCTGTTACTATTAAGGAATCTATCGTTTCCACTGCTACATCCTAACTTTTGAAAGAAATAGATGGGATATCCATACTAGCTCAGACCTGGAAATAACCTCAATGATCATCAATAGGAGAAGGGATAAATAAATTATGGTGTTTCTATACAACGGAATTCTAATTAGCAATAAAATGGAAGGAACTACTGTTATAGGCAACAACCTGAGTAAATCTTACCAGCATTAGATTGAGCTAAAGAGACTAGGCACAAAAAATACATACTATGTGATTCTATTTTTCTGAAGTTCAAGAATAGATGAAACTAATTGGTGATGGTAGAGGTCAGTGACTCAGTGGTTACCCTTGGGGGATATTGACTGGAAGCATGAAGGGGCCTTCTGGGAAGTTGGACATATTCTCTATCTTGGTCTAGATCCTGGTTACATGGGTATTCTCTCTCTCTCTCTCTCTCTCTCTCTCTCTCTCTCTCTCTCTCACACACACACACACACACACACACACACACACACACACAATCATGAAGCTTATACTTAAGGTTAAGGGAATTCATGTACTTAATTATATATGTCATGCATCATTTTTTTTTAAAAAGGGAAAAACAGTGAGGAATTTTTTATGAGCATATATACATGTACGTTTTTTACTTAGAAAATGCAGAGAAGTAGAAAGAAAAATATCACCTGTGGCCCCACCCCACAAAGATAACTGCTGGAGACATTTTAGATATTGCATTGCACTCTCCAGCTCTCCTATCACTCCACCTCTCTAGGGTGCTACTTTGGTTCAAGGAGACAGGAAGTTCCACCATCACTTCCACTTTCTTGGGAGTAGTGCTGGGAGGATTATTTCTAGGCTCACTTTCTAGCCTCTCTTGCACTCCTTCCCCAGATAGAACCTGAAGCTAACTAGTACCAGAATTTTAATCTCCTAACCTACACCTCATCCCCACACTGCAGCTGGGATCCCCTAGGTCTCTGGATCCTTTCTAGAACAGTACATATCAAGGGCTCAGAGTCACTGGATCTCTTGTCTTAACAGGAGTTGAAACACTAACTCAAGCCCCAAAGGGCTTTCTGATGGGAATGGAGCTCACTTTCCCCAAGGCTGAAATGATCCAGGTTCAGAGCAGCCAAGCCTTTTGCCTATTTTTGTGTGAGTTGTAGGATAAAGGCATTTTCCAGATTGTTTCGCTGACCACAAACTGTTGAAGTGACACTGCAGGGAACATCTTAAGAAAGAATTTAATCAAAACCAGGCATCTGGAACACAGGGTCTTTCTTCTTAGACAACTGGTTCTCAAAGTGTGGTCCGCAGACCAGCAGTGTCAGCATTACCATCACCATCACCTGTGAACTGGTTATAAATGCAAATTTGGGGCCCCCACCATAGACCTGGTGATAGAGACTCAGGGGTGGGACCTGGTCATCTGTGTTTCAACAGCCCTCCAGGTGATTCTGATGCAGTCTCAAGTTTAATAACCTTAGTTCTAGAGGTTTGTAAATTCCACTGCCAAAGAAAGCAAGAATTTACTCACATGTACTCTTTCATGCTCATAACTGGGGCACTGGGTCTTTAGCGTGACTTAGGGGCATGTGCCAGATCCATGTAACTTCAAAGTTTCTTGTTCTTTATATCTTGAACTCAAGGAAATGCATTCCTTGTTTCTCTGTTAGCTGAACAAAGATGAAATATAGCCCAATGTTCCCCAACAAAAAGATTTATTAATTTGTACTAATGACTGTTTAGAGAAAACCATAAAAACCAATGTCCTTGTTGAGTGCTCCTTCTCGAGGGCAAAATGTGGATGTTATCTGTAAAATCAACAAATTTGTCACCAAAGTGAAATGTTATCTTTTCCCAAGGATTTTCCCAGGCAGCTCAAGGCCTCAAGGACTAGACAGCCTCCTCCCTCCCCATGATCAGATGAAGAGGGTTAGAGTTTGCAGCCATAACTCAAATGCTTTAAGACAGCTCAGATGTAAGTTTGTTTTCAGGTTAGTAGCTTTGCTCAGATCCAGCTGAAGAAAGGAGACTCTGAACCTGTTGAAAGCCTTAAAAAAATCCCCACAGACCTTTGTCTCCTTAAGATATGAACAGAGCAATGATCTCTTGGCTAGGACAACAAAGGCACAGGCAACAAAAGCAAAAATAGACAAGTGGAATTGCATCAAACCAAAAAGCTTCTGCATGGCAAAGAAAACAATCGATGGAGTGAAAAGGCAGTCTATGAAATGGGAGAATATATTGGCTAGCATTTATCTGAGAGGGTTTAATATCCAGAAAATATAAGAAACTCCTAGAGCTCGATAGCAAAAACAAAAAAAAAAAACAAAACCAAAAGCGACCCAATTTAGAAATGGGCAAAGGACCTGAATAGACACTTCTCCAAAGAAGACGTACAAATGGCCAACAGGTCTATGGAAAGATGCTCAACACTACTAATCATCAGGGAAATGCAAATCAAAACAACGATGAAATATCACTTCACACCTGTTAGAATGGCTATCATCAAAAATGAAAAGATAGCAAGAGTTAGCAAGGATGTGAAGAAATTGGAACCCTTGTGAATTGTTGGAACGTAAAATGGTTCAGCCACAATGGAAAACAGTATGGAAATTCTTCCAAAACTTAAAAATGGAACTACCATATGATCCAGCAGTCACACCTTTGCATATTTATCCAAAAGAATTGAAATCAGGATCTCGAAGAGATATTTGCATTCCCATGTGCATTGCAGCATTATTCACAATAGTCACGATGTGGCAACAGCCTAAATGTCCATTGATGAATGAATGGGTGAAGAAAATGTGGTATATACATACAATGAAATATTATTCAGCCGTAAAAAAGAAGGAAATCCTGCCATTTTCAACCTAGAGGGCATTATGCTAAGTGAAATAAGCCAAACACAGAAGGACAAATATGATGTGATTCTACTTGTATGAGATATCTAAAATGGTCAAACTCAAAGAAGCAGAGAATAACATGATGATTGCCAAGGGCTGGGGAAGGGAAGGAAATGGGAAGTTGCTAATCAACAGTTGCAAATTTCAGTTAAGCAAGATGAATAAGTTCTAGAGTTCTGCTATACAACATTGTGCCTGGGGTTAACAACACTTTACACCTGAAAATTTGTTAAGAAGATAGATCTCATGTTAAATGCTCTTACCTCAATAAAAAATAGTAACTAAATATGCTATCAAGTTCATAAAATTTTTAACATATAAAAGATACAATTTATAAATACATACTATTATTTATAAAATAAACTAGAGATCTGAAAACAAAACCAAAGATATGACCAGTAGTGCACTGTTAAATGCTTAATAACCTGCTCTCTGAAAATAAAATATATCTCTATAACTTGATTATAAATGTGTAGCACACAGTTGACAAATAATAATAAAACATGTCCTATTCATTATTACAAATTTCACCAAATAACCCTTACAGAATGCTTTCGTTGATTTCTCCCTGACTCTTGTATCTATAGCCAACCTAAGGCGGCAATCTACAAACAAGTGTGGTTCCAACATGAGTATCGGTAGATTTGTGTATTTGCATTAATGAGTAAGACAAAACTGAAACAACAGAATGTAGGTTGAAATGTCGCTCGTTCACATCGGTGACGTGAGGGACTTCTTTACTAAATGTGGTAACAGTCTCTGAATATACTGGAGGAATATTTCCTACATTTTTTTGTATTATTTAAAATGTAACAGCTACAGAGACAGTGCAATTTTAAGTTTAATCTGTACTATTAACATGTCTCCGTCAGTTTCTCAAGTCTAGACCAAGGGTCATCAAAATTTTTCTGTAAAGAGACACATGACAAATATTTTAGGTTTTTGTGGCCACATAGGGTCTCTGTTGCATATTCTTTTTTCAGGTTTTCTACAACTCTTTAAAAATCTAAAAACCATTCTTAGCTTGTGAGCTGTACAAAAACATGCTGTGGGTGGAAGTTTGCAGACCCCCGATCAAGAGAATCAAAAATAATAGAGGAAACACTGATTTGTAGCATTTGATAATTTCCAGGATGTAAATACTCTTACCATGGCTGATTTCAAACTACCGACTTGACGTCACTGAAGGTGGAGTTGCAAAGAGATACAAAAAACCTCAAGAGCACGGATAATAGATAAGTGTAGTAAAATAATTAGGAAGTGATGAGTTTGAGTATTTATTAGCTTTCTTTTCAATCGTGTTGATTTCATTGTAAGTTTCTGTAGTTTAATTTTTAATAATGGCTGTATTGAAGTTTCTGAAAAGTTAAATAATTGGCTCTCACGAGGTGATACGAGCAACTGCTGTGACCACACCAAATTTCAACCTGTTTCTTTTGGTTTTGTTGGATAAAAAGAGAATCTTCACTCAATTTGGTCCATTATTCCATGCAACAAAAGGATTTACTACAAGGTTTCTTTGAAGCTGGCAGTTTCCTTGGCTCTTCTAAAATAGGAAATGATTTTAGATGTTATTTTTACGTATTTTCAAGAAGAGGTCTGTGTCTATTCTCAACAGCTTCCTGACCACCTTTTGCTTCCAAATAATAAGAACTATTTAAAGGAAAAAGGAACTACTATGTTGTGGTTTTAAGAAAAACACATTGCTTTGCTCTTTCAGAAGCAGTTACACAACAGTTCTGCTCACAAACTGGGGAAGAGTTAAGATAGCTTTTCCAAGGTCCCTCCCAAGGCTGTGATTTTCCTCTCATCGGCTCAGGTGATAGCCATTCGTTGTACCCATTCATTTATTCAGCTATTTGAGCATCTGCCTCGTGACAGCCACTGCCCTGAGCTCTGGAGTCATAGCAGCATGCAAGAGAGACAAGGACCCAGATGAATCAATAATTACACAGATCGACATTTACTTAGACTTTTCATAAGTGCATTACAGGAGATCATACAGCATAGGTGCCTGACCTATTTGGGGAGGTGCGGGATGTGATACTTAACCTTGACACCTGAAGAATGAATAGAAAGCCAGGCAAAAGAGGAGGGAGCTGTTATAGTAGCAGTGCTAGAGCTAAAGATGCTGGCCTCCTCCGTGGGGACTGATGACCTACCTGCGGGTTCCTGAGCCTGATACTACAACAGGAAGTTAGAGCACTCCTGGTTTTCAAGAACTCTGGAAATTCCCCCCTATTATCTTCCGATTGCTACCTGTTCTCCATTCCCTCTATTCTCTCCTACCGGAAACTTGTTAGAACTTCTCATTTTAGCCTCCAAGTAGTTTCATGTCTCTTTCATATCTTCCGCATCTTTATTCCTCTGCTTTGCATTCCAGATGATTCCCTCAGATCTATCTACTACTTTACTAATCCTCTCATCAGCTGTGTCTTGTTTGCCATTTGCTTCGTCTAATTGTGTTTTTTTTTTTTCCATTTCCATGCCTATAGTTTGGTTCTTTTGCAAGCCCACCCATATTTTTTAAACTGTTCTATTATTGCCTTATAATTCCTATTCCTTTTTAAAAAATCTTCGGAACATTCTAAGCATACTCACTTGAAATTTTTTATTTTATTTATTTATTTTATTAATTAAGTTTGTTTATTTATTTTGAGAGAGAGTGTGAGTGTGTAAGAAGGGGAGAGGCAGAGAGAGGAGACAGAGAATCCCAAGCAGGCTCCGTGCGGTCAGCACAGAGCCCCACGCAGGGCTTGAACTCACCAACCGTGAGATCATGACCTGAGCCGAAATCAAGAGTCCGATGCTTAACCAACTGAGCCACCCAGGTGCCCCAGCATACTCATTTCAAAGCCCCTTTCAGATTTCTCTATTAGCTATAGCTCCTAAGAGGTGAATTCTTCCATTTGTTGTGCCAGTCTTGTGGTGGTTTATTTCCTCATAGACTTAGAAAGTTTGAGTTATAAATTCATTTTCAGAGTCATAATTATGAACACAGACTCGCACTATACTACCTGGGTTTGAGTTTGGATTCTGTCACTTAGTAGCTGTGTGACCTTAGGCAAGTTTCTTAATCTCTCTGTTCCTTAGTTTCAGTATCTGTAAGATAGGGCTGTTCTAAGAATGAGCTAATATAAGCAAAGCACTCAGTACAGTGTCCAGCACATAATTAAGCAAATACTGTGATTTGGCAAGAATTACTTTACCTGGGAGGCCTCCCTGCCTGCATACCCTGGGTTATGTGGCTCTCTCCCTGCGCTCTACTCAAAGCAGCCACTACACTTCTGAACTGCTTTTTGTTTTCCTATCCCAGTCCCTATTTATGAGTTACCCTTCCAGCTGCTGGCTTTCTGTAGGAGCTCAGCTCCTACTCCCATCCCCACTCTGCCATTAATACCCGGCACCCAGGATGCACGTCTACTTTTGATTCCTCTGTGGCTTGCATAAATGCCAACTCTTGCTCACTGCTGTGGCTTTGAGCTGCCTCTCCAATTCTGGCACTAGAATTTGTTTGTTTGGTTTTGCTTTTGATCTCCACTACATATTGAAAAATATTTTCTTCATCCTTCAAAATCATTTATTTATTCACTAATCCATTTGGCAAAAATATTAATTGTGATATTATGCTCAGGGCACCTTGCTAGATTCTACAGGAGAATGAAAAATTCCAATTTCTTCCCTCGGGTAGCTGACACTCAAATATATAAAGCTATGCAAAGTCAGTTGCTATCGTGGGCCTGGGGGTTTATTATTATTATTATTATTATTATTATTATTATTTTAGTTTTTATTTTAATTCCAGTTAGTTAACACACACTGTTATGTTAGTTTCAGGTGTACAATACAGTGACTCAACACTTGCACACGTCACCCAGTGCTCATCATGACAAGTGCCCTCCTTAATCCCCATCACCCATTTCACCCATCTCCCCACTCCCCTCCCCTACATACTGAATTTGTTTTTTTCCAAACAACGTGCTTGGAGTGGAGGAGGAGCTTCCTGCAGCAAACAGCTCCAGTGACCAAGATGACCAGAAACCCCTGAATGTTGTTTCTTCAAGGAGCTTACCTCTTCCTTGGACATGAGATCCTTAAGAGAACCCCAGACAAGACGGGACATGTTTTATTTGCTTTTGTATCCCATGTCTAGCACAGGTCCTGATACATTTGACATCCGTTTGCTGAATTCAGAAATGAAAGGGTACACTGGCAACAGCAAGCCCTTGGTTTCTCTAAGAATTACCACCACCACCACAGGACCGCCCCTCCACCCTCCTTGTCGCTGTGAATGAGCTCTGTCAAAGCGATACGGTTTCTAACAAATGAAAGTAGGTGCAATTCATTTAATCAGTGACTGTCTCAAGGGCAAGCACCAGATGTGGGCTTCTTTGACTCTCAAAGCAAAAATACTAAACTAGAAACAGTGCAGAGACAACAGATTATTCTGATTTTCAGACTGGTTTAAAAAAAAAAAAAACACCAGGGTAAAATGTTAAGCAGGTAGCTGATGCAATCTGGCAAAGTGAGTGTATAGCTCTATTTATATAAAGACACACATATATCAGGCCATCAGCAGTATTTGTATAAACAGTGACTCTCCTGTGAAGGTAAAGGCCACCCCCCTTCAGTTCCAGTGACTGAGATACATTTTTCCAATCCTGGGGGCAAATACAGACGCAGCAAGTTCCTTCTTCCCCTTGGAAATTTGGCAGGCACACCAACTCTGCCTCTGTTGCCGCATTCCCTTGGGGTTTTATGACTCTGTACATATGGCCTGTGTGAAGGCTTCACTTAGGTCACCTTATGCCTTTGGCGGCCAGCATGGTATATGACGATTCAGGACGACCCTGGTGTTTCCCAGATGGGTCCAGATCTGGCCAGGCAATTACTGCCCTCCAGCTGGGAAATGTGACGCCAGGGTGATGAAGTGGCTGCCGAGAAGGAGGCAGTGTGACTCTGAATCTGGTCTGTTCTTTATTTAAATCCAAAGATTGAACAAACACACACACACACATACACACACACACACACACACACACACACACACACACACACACACACAATTCCCCAGCCGCAGGGGGTTGTTTTTTAGGATTTCATGCGGGATTCCCCTGAACACATATTTCCTAAGCTAATCTCCTCTCCTGTCCCCTGTTTACTTGCCATCTTATCATTCTCTCCTCCTTTGCTCTCCTACTTATTTCCTTATCATTACTTTTAACCCTCTGGGAGTTCCCACTAACCCAGATGGTCTGTTTAAGGCCCTTTGAGACAGAGATGGGGCCCCTAAATCCTTTTCCTGTGTGAGCTGCTTCATTTCATTCTCTCCCATGGCCACAGAGAATCCTGTCCTGGGGCCTCGATTCTGAGGGAAGACGGATTCATGGAAGTTGCTCCACTGCTGGTAATACAACACTACCATCCGGGTGGACATTCTCCTTGAGAAAGGAGAGTACTGGAATAAACTTGGTCCTAATCACAGTGGCCCTCGTAACTCGCCCTTCCTTCCACCAACACACCTACTATTCACTGCTGCTTCTGAGGCAGCAGGGAAAGAGTATGGGCTCTGTATTTTGACAGATCTGGGTTCAAATTCCACCTTCAGCAGTTAATAGGTGGGTGACCGTGGGCAAGTCACTTACCTTCTCTGAGCCTCTGCTTCTCAAACTATAAAGTTGGAATCAAACAGAATATATATGCAGACACACCCTAGGCACTCTATACATAGGAGCAATGACTGTGGCATACTTGGATGATGGTCACAGTCCTTGGTCCTTCTCGTCTCACCCAAGACAGAGATTCTCATATTTTCTCAGAGTTAAAAGGAGGATCTTGAACATTCACAAAGCATCTTCTCACAGAGCACCGCCCCCCTGAATGCTGAGAGCTTAGTGCAGTACTAGCTCTCTGAGCTCTGGGAGAAAGAACAGACAGACCTACGCCTGCCCTCAAGGGGCCCCAGCCATCTAAACTAGCAGATAAGATGAAAATGTAAACATTGGAGTTAGTTTTCAATATACGGTCGGCGGGGGGGCCGCGCCCCCAGCACAAACATTTAGTTCAGAGCAACTGGCATCTGCTAAATCATTCCCTATAGACCACAAGAGCTATGGGAATGCAGAGCAGGGGGGCTGCTGTGGATAAGAAGCCTTCCTGGAGGAGGCAGGGCTTGAGCCAAGACTCAAAGGGCAAGATTTGAACAGACCATTGGAAGAAGTGGGAGCTCTGGAGAGATGCACGCTGGACAAACTCGGGAGGCAGGCACAGTTATTATTTCCATTTACAAATAGGCAAATGGAAGGCTAGATAAGCCTAGTGAGTTCTCCAAGGCCACTCAGCAAGAAATTGGCAGCCCTAGGATTTAAGTAGAGATGTGTCTCTGATGTTGAAGGCTGTGTTCAAAGCTGGCTGTGACAGAAAAGATGGACTTTTGCTGGAGCGTAGGAAATAGGGAGCTATTGATGGTTTTTTAGGGAGGAATGACATGATGAAGGCAGCAGCAGACGTTTAGGGGAAGATTCTAGCACTAGAGAGAGGTCAGTTAGGAAGCAGTTACAGTGCCTTAGGGGTGAGGCACCGAAGTCCTGACTTCGGTGGGCAGGGCACAGTGGCACTGGAGAAGGCATGACAACATGAGGCATGCCAAAGGGCAGAGCCATAGACTGGCAGGGAAGGGGCTTAAAGAATCAGGTCTGAGGACCAGAACACTGGGCAGTGCCACTGCGGGAGATATTAAGAAGGTGAGCTGATTTGAAGATCTCTGTTTCTATAACCCAGGGCCTGATTTCCTTTATTACTATTGCCTTTAAATCTTTTTATTGAAGAAAATAACATATACCGAGAGGAAACCAACAAATTCAGAATACGGGATATACTACGACACAACTGCCCTGACCTCTTCAACAAGTCAGGGTCACACACACGCAAAGTCAAGAGCATGCACTGACATAGATTAAATAACACCAAAGAGACATAAGTAAATGCAGCGCACAAACCCTTTGCATGTGGATTCTTCTTCTGGATTCAAATCAAAACAAAACAAAAACTTGTAAAACGCATTTTGAGGATGTTGGGACAATTTGAACGTGGACTGGCAATTAGATATTAGATTATTCCGTAGGTGTAATAATGGTTTGTGACGAGGAGGGAAATTTTCCTTATTCTTAGGACAAGAATTCTGCAGAATTGAGGGCAGCGTATCGTGATGCCTGTAACTTACACTCAAGTGGTTCAACAAAGAAATACACATACGTGCACGCACATACAAATATATAGCACATAGGCCAAAATGTTGAGTGGGGAACCTTGATAGGTATATGCGTGTGTTCACTGTACTACTTTTCCGATCTCTTTGTATTTTTTACAATTTGGAAAATAAAAATTTGGGGAAACTACTTCATGAACATAGTGAAAAGTTAAAACGGTATAAAGGGGTATGTAGGGAACCTTTCTATCCCGGGCACTCAGTACTACCTTCCCAGAAGCAACCGCTGTTCACACTTCCTGAAATTGTCTCTGTATTTACCAGCCTGCATATGTATTTGTAGATCCTTTAAAAAAAAAATAGTCGGGTTCATGCTAGAAATCTTTTTGTTAGCTACAGTAGACTCTCTTTTATCTGTGCAACTGGGGGAGAGTTGGTCAGTTAACTAAAAATCAGTTAAAGCAGAAGTGCCTGGAGATACCAAGGACAGACGTAACAGGGCATCCAGTGGCAGTGTCTTTTACAGAGGGTGTGGACAGCATCCTTTAATCCCGAGAGGTGGCTCCCAGAGGCCAGGTAAGCAAGCTTCCACTGTCCTGTTGGCAGCTTGCTTTTTTTTTTTTTTTTAAATCACTTCACAAGCCTTCTTCAGAATTGTTCATATGACCAAGTGTAGACCTGCCTCATTCTCTCAGCAGTGTTTTGCATGTGTTGCTTTTAGGATGAGTGTGGTCGTAATCATATCGTGCTTGAGGCTATGGGGAGAGCGCACCTGAGTGGATACTGCCTGGGGCTTCCTGAAGTTGCTTGATCCGAGACTTCACTTGGGGATTTTTCCAACAAGCGCCCAAGCTTGAGCGATGCCGCCCTAAGCAGGTGGAGAAGCGCGGCTGGAGCTCCAAAGGCAGGACCGCTCTGAGGGATGGCAGTTCTACCAGTGGTAAAGGCATGAGAAACCGACAGAGAGAAGGCAAGATGCCAAAGAAATGCTGAGGTCCAAGGACAGAGCCCATAAACTCCCCTAGGAGCTTCGGCCCCTGCCCCCACCCCCCACCAAAGATGATTTGCCTCCTGGTCCACAATCATGGGGGGAGGGGGGGTTTCACATTTCCAAAGCATGTGCCACGTTGCCTATGAAAACCGCCGGCACCTGGGCACGTTCAAATCCCACACTCGAAGCAAGGCTCCTCCCTGCAAATGGGAAAGATTTGATTGCAAAACGTGATTCAAGAAATCAGATCTGGGATTGAACTGAAATTGCCTGAAAAATGAAAGCATTGGCGCAATTAACAAAAAGGGACTGGATTCCTTTATTTGTTTATTT
>NW_024420481.1:305175-343496 GCF_014898765.1 Herpailurus yagouaroundi
ATGGACTTGAATTTCTAAGAAATGCCTTTTTTTTTTTTTTTTTTTTGAGAGCTGTGGAATTGAACCTCCACTACAAGCAGTCCTAGGAGTTCCAGTCACAGTGTTTCAGGAACAATGCTGAGATAAGAGCCAGAGCTCTGGGGGCTTGAGCGCCCACAGACCCATAAGGCTGTGTACTAACCCCAGATGGGTCCCTTCAGGAGTCCTGGAGAACCCAGACCTGCATTTAAACGGCCCTCTGAATTGGTACTGGGTAGAGTAGGCAGCCAAATCTCTATGTCATTTGAGGGACCCAAAATGCCAGAGGACCCACTGGCTTGTCACACTGCCTGAAACGTTCACACTGCAATGTAAAGCACCGAAGTCCCTGTCTTCTCTAAAGCAAAATGTCTCAGAGATAGAGACGTCCCCTATCTTTAAAGAACATCATCAGCTTTTTATTTAGAGCAAAAAGAAACCAAATGGAAAGGGAGGGCAGGGCTCAGTCTAGTCTTTGGTGTGAGCCCAGAGGGTAGGCAGCGGGTGGGCCAAGGAAAGGATGCCAGGAGGGCCCAGGGCCTGCGAGCATGGCCCCTGAGTTGTCGGTAGAAGCTTTGGAAGTGAGCGGGGCGAGGGATGGGGCCCCGGGGAAAGGCAAAGTCAGCCGGGGCCTGGGCCAAGACTCTTGTATGTGGCCCCACAGGTACACACTGGCTCTAATAACTGTGACATTGGGAAGCCATCGCCACAAGTCTCCAATTCCCTAACTCTGTTGTTGCCATCACCTTTCAGGGTGCGTGCCCTCTGCGTTTTCTGCGAGCCTGCTCAACCCACAGACACATACCATTATTTGGTGGCACAGGTAGATGGACCACAGTGGCAGGGGGCAGCCACAGATATCACAGCTGAGCATCTTGCGATACATTTGTTCCAACTCTGCCAGGTCTCTTAAGAAATCTACAATTCTGATTGTTTTGTAAAACTTTTAACTGCCCCTGCAACACTCTTTGAAGCACATACTACGTGCCAAATGCTGGAGTTAACCATATTGGATATATCGTTGATCTAATCCTTACCACAGCCCTTAGTAGATGACTTTCCCATCTAGAAGTCATGTGGCCTGCTGGAATCTTGGAGATTACTTTTCCTAACTCAAACTCACTTCTGAATTGTCTCTTCCTATTGATTCGGCTCCCACAGTGAGAGGTTTTTCTGCAAAGTGAGGTTGCTTGGGATAGCTCTGTTATGGAGTCAGCCTGACCAGGAGCCAGCCTCACCACTTGCTTGGGGGCAGTCACCTGTAGAACCAAAGAAAAGAAATAACCAACCTCACTAGGATTGGCCACAAACCAAAAACTCCATTAGAAGGACCCCAAAATGCCTCTGAAAACCAATAGTCAGATCGTTTAATTTGCCACCAGAGAGTGAAAAAGCATCATCAGAGCAAGTGTCCGTCCATTTGAGCTACTTGAACTGCCAATTGGGATTTTTTTGTTTGTTTGTTTTTTGTGGTTTTTTTCTGACAAAAGCCTTCAGTTCATCCAGCAATTCTGCTCTAGGCTCCTCTTGGAATCTGCCTAAAGCAGCCAGATAGCTGCTTCTGGGTCACTGTAACCCAAAAAGTCTTAATTAAAATCAGGAAATATGTTCAATCTCCTCTTCTGCGATGCTATAAAGTCTAGATACAGCAAATTATCTTATGAGAAAGTAGAAGCATAAAATGGGCTTTGGGCACAGCATAATCATTTGGGACACACACACACACAACACACACACACACACACACACACACACACGCCATTATAAATTGAGAAATAAGAAAAGGAAAGTATTTGGCTCTAGATGAGTTTCCTTTTGTAAAGTCTGTAGACAAAGGGGCTTGTCTACTAAAGACACTTTGTTTGGGTATGGGGAGAGCAATCTCCAGCCCACAGGGCCTCAGGCAGGATTTTGCATGGGGGGTGTTTAGGTGGGTGGGGAGGGGCAGGTGGGCGATGACTGACAGGATGAGGGCATGAGGAGGACAGAGGAAGAAAAGGGGGGCAGAAGGAGAGGGTGACAAGCGACTGGAAAGGGAGCAGGCACAAAAAGGAGGAGACGAGCAGCAGAGATGTTTGTAGTAGGGGCAGTAAGGGGAGGGCCTTTGCCACTGGCAATCTGCTCACCATCTTGATGAAGTAATTTCCTGTTTATCAAATACCATTGGGGCATTGGAGGTCTTACACCAATGCCTTATCCAATAATGGACACTAACTGCCTTCACGTATCAATACCTTTGTAACTGAAGTTTGCAGAGGTAGCTTTTCAAAATGTATTTGTACCCCGTTGCTTTCTGAAACAGAAACGTCCCGAATTACCTTTTCTGGAAATCATGGTAAAATAGGCAAGGGGTTTGCTCATGAACATTGGTCATTCCTTCAGCAAATAGTTATTAAGGGCCTTCGGTATGCCAAGCACCGTGCCAGGTTCATCCACGTGGACGCTGGTGGGCACCACAGACCTGGAGCCTTCCAACGGACCTTGTTCTGCTTGCAGGTTACCGCATTTGGGGGTGTCATGGGATCAATGCTACTACTTCTAAACTGTGGGCAGTGACGCGGGTCTTAGGAGTAAGTTGGGTTGTTTGCCTTTACAGTAGAAGGCTCAAGACTGTGATGCTGGCACCACCCAATGCCAGCTGTCAGTTCATGCTGTTGTCACTACGTTCCTTCTCATCTGCCATGCAATTTAACACATATTTGCCTGGGCTGGGGCCTCGCAGCCGCTTGTCTCTTCCACAGAGTTAAGTGTATGTGATTTGTGATGGCGGTCATTCAGCAGCATTTCTTCCCCCTTCCCTGCCCCCATTTCTAAGCTGCAGGTCTAGTTGAGGTCGCTGGAAGTATAGCTTCTGGAAAAGCGAGGACTTACAGTGTGGTCAGCGGTGTGCCGGTGAATGTTTAACCATTGGCACTCTCGGTCGGTGGGGGAGAGGGGTGCTGATTTATAGTGTTTGCTGATTGCCATGGTGTAAATACTCCCACCGTGGGCAGTTCCAAGCTCCCAACATGATGTCACTGAACAATGAGTAGAGAAGCACATCAGTGCACCGTGCTACAGTGTTTCCCCCACACAGACACAACAGATAATAGTAAAGAGTAGCAAAACAATTAGGAAGTGATGAACATTGGGCATTCATTAGCTTTCATAGAACTGAATTGTAAGTTAATTTTTAATAATGACTGCATGTAACAAGTCAACTCCCAAAATTCACGTTGAACGATTGAACAGTTCACTATCAGCTGAGTGGGGCGGGGGGGGGGGGGTGGTACCTCACCTTTCTCTTAGGCTCAGCAGTGGAAAGAGAAGCTAATTAGAGCCCCAGGCCCTCACCCCAACTTTAACCGGGGCATCCCCACTCGTATTCATTTTATGCATAATGGGATTCTGTGTTTGAACAAAGGGTTCCGGTGTTTTTTAAATGTGGTTTTCTGGTTTTGTTTTTTTGAAAGGCACCAGTGTAGACGGTCTATGAAGCTCCTTCCAGCTAGGATAGCCTAAGTTAGCCAAGTCTATGTACTCTCCTGTTCCCCCTTTCATTCCCTTGTCCCCTCTTGTCACTCAGGCTTCCTGTTCCCCTTGAATCCTTTTGTCCCATCCCATCTTCACTGAAGAGAGAGCTGTTATCACCTGATTTAAAGTGAGATCCCTGCCAGGCATAGTTTACTCTTTAACACATGAGTGTAGAAGCCTCTAAAGTTCTTTCAAATACAAAGGGATGAATTTCTAAAGGGCGGATTTCCAAGTAGGGAGAGGGTACCCTTAAAATCTACCTGTTTTATATTTTGCATTCTCCTTCAAAAATCTCTGCATTTCAGTGGATGGCTGGGTTACCCCCAAGTGCCTAATAGCATATCTTTATTTTTCTTTATACAACACAGTTTTCTTTGAGTAAAAACTAAACACTTTTCTTAGCACACGTTTGGTGGCTCTTCCACTGAATGCAAGCTTTTCAGCCATGGAAATGCATAGAAGGGGCCGCAGGAATTACGAATATGACACAATCCTTTTCTGAAGACAAATTCACTCTCCTTAGCCTGCCAGAGAAATTATTTTTCCAGGAAAACTAAACAGTAAGCACGTACTTGGATGTTCCTTTCAGGCAAGAGAGGAGCCCTTTCTGTCCCATTAAGGTCAGGCAATTGCCCAAATGCTTTGCTTCACTGCCTATCATAACGGGGAGTGTGGGACGGAACCAGCAGGGGCCTACACTCATCTCTCTCCGTCCAGCAGTCACAGTGGAGCAAAGTTCACAGTCACAGGCACCCTCTGAAGCCTGCAGTCGGAGAGGCTGAGGCTGGGGCCTCTCGAGAACCACCCCCCTTGCTACACGCGCGCGCACACACACACACACACACACACACACGCGCGCGCGCGCGCAAACCTACAATGTTCCCACAACTCAGTGCAGCAGTTCATCAGGGTCAGTGTTCTAGAACCCAAAGTGAAGTGATGGGATATGGTGCATGGAAGCCGGTGGCCTAGGACCATGGGGTGAGGCACAAAGGTGAGCTTCCTGGTCAACTGCCAGATCTGCAGGGTGCACACTGTTCAAATGCAGATAAGGTAGCCAGTAGCCCAGGAGCTGGGGGACAGTGCAGCTTGGCCTAGGGGTATACTCCATAGCTTTGCTTCTCAGGTTCGGTCCCTGCTGCTGACACCAGCAGCAACCTCCCTTTGTTCCCTTTTCACTGAGAGTGATGGCTCCCTATCCGAAGGCTCCAACTGTAAGGAGGTATGAATTCATGCCCAACACATAAAACAGACCCAAAGCCAAGCTCTGTCCATTCTAGGCCAACTTAGGTGATAAATCTTGCTCAATTCCCTGGTCCGAATACCTTTGGCTACCTCTGCAAGCCCAGTCTGTTCTTGATCCAAGACCCTTTGGCCAAGGTCCCTGCGCAGTCGGCACTTTCTCCTCTTCTCCGTCCAAGCTGAGCTCACTCTCCCCTGGCTCCCCCCAAAGTCCTTCGCTTTCAGAATCGGAATTTTTTGAACCCAAACTTTCTCTCTTACAAAATTCTCTTCTTTTACCTCTAACTTTATCCCAGCCTGGGCTCCTAAATTCTCACGAGTCTTCCAACACTTGAATTCTGGAGGAATATCTAGGGGTTTCTCTAGGGGAATCAGAGGATCTCCTTATTTGTTTAGTAACCTCTGATGGCTGGTATCATGTATAGATCATCTACAGAAGACAGCAGTCTCAGAGTGTATCACTTGCTCTTGACCTTGGAGAGAAGTTTGAAATCTAAATGCAAGCCACCAACGAAATACTGCCTTGTCAATGCACCAAAAGGAGAGAAAAGTTAGCTTATCTTTCAGAAGTCTCCAGAGTATCGTGGACTAGCTGAGTAAGTGTAATTAGAAAAAGGAAAAGGAAGTCAAGGATAAATTCACATGTAGCTGAAGAAGTCTCATGATACAGTGGATTTTTCCCAAGGTTTCCAGAAAGTGAGTCTTGCAACCTTTGGGAAATGGTGAGTTCAAGAATTTCCAAAGACTCCCCACCCTTCACCTGGCCAAGGCCTTGATATCACCAAATAGCTCTGATTGCTCTACTCCAGGCTTGAGAAGCAAGCTGCTTTTCTTTGCTACTTTCCAAAGTGTGGTCATATCCATTATCTCACTTGATTGTTACCATGACCCTGTGAGGTAGGTAGGATAACTGTTCGTTTTCCCCAGGCTTACTTCTGGAAGATTCCCAGGAGTCAGATTTTGCACCACGGTAAGTTGACAGCGTTGGCTCCATTTTTGCATGCTAACAAAACCTGGCCTGGTCTAATCCTTATGTAAAGGGAAGATTCATCATGCAACATTGACTTAAGCTAGGCAGAGAGAAGCCTGATCATCAGGGAGTGACAGGATCGGGAGGAGGGTGATCTTGAAAATTATAGTAATTCTACTCCCCCGTCCCCTTCCTGGAGCTAAAACCAAGGCTTTTGAATGGGGAGGGCTTGTGTCACCTTCAAGCTACATAAGCCTTACTTGAAGACTGGATGCTAAGACCAAATTTCTGTATATCTATCCATGTTTGATCAACCCTTACCAGTTAGTCAAGTGCCTACTGTGGACCCAGCTCTGTGGGAGCACAGAGAAGTATGAGATGTGGGCCCTGATCTCCAGGGGCTCACAGTTTTGCTGGGAGCTAAACTTGTACGCACCAGACAGCAATGCACAGTAGCCAAAGTGATGAAGAGAAGGTCAGTGGGATTGATGCAGCCAGGGGAGGCATCCCAGAGAGTCCATTAGGAGCATAAGTTCTGGGTTGGGCGATAAACACAGCTTTGAATTCCAAATCCACCATCACCAGAAATGTGAGCCTTGAGCAAATTACTATACCCAATCCATAAAACAGGGTGAAAATTAAGAAATACTTCTCATATGAGGCTACCGAGAAGATTAAATGAGCACAATACCTGGCACATAGCAATTAACACTGTTAAGCATTCAACAAATGGTATCATTAAGGCACTATATAACTTTTAATGTTTAGTTTTGAGAGAAAGAGACAGACAGAAAGACAGACAGAGCGTTAGCAGGGGAGGGGCACAGAGGGAGGGAGACACAGAATCCGAAGCAGGCTCCAGGCTCTGAGCTGTCAGCACAGAGCCCGACGCGGGGCTCAAACTCACGAACCGCAAGATCATGACCTGAGTTGAAGTTGGACACTTAACCGACTGAGCCACCCAGACGCCCCTGTTAAGGCCCTGTTTAAGCTGGCCATTGAACAATAAGACAAGACTTGGAGACACCGAGGGAGAGAAAGAGGAAAATCCCAGGCACTGAATTAAAGGCACTAAATTAAAAAAGAAAGGAGGTGTGTGAGGATGTTGAGGGTACTGGTCTTACTAAAGCAGAGGGTACACAGTAAGGGAGCAGGAAAAAAGAAACTTTGTTAGGTCGGGGGCAGCTACATGGTGAAAGGCCTTACCACCAAGTGGAGGAGTTTAGTCTGGATATGGCAGGAAGTGAGAAGCCACCGGAGACTTGCAAGCAAGAGACTAACTTGAGGATAGTGGTCTTAGAGTAAATACTGGCCTGTGGTGTGCTCAGTGACTTGGAGAGGGACTGAGGGGGTAGCCACTGCTTCAGGTATGAGCTGAGACAGGCCTGGATGAGAATGAGAATATAAAACATTTGAAAAACATTTGGGGAGAAAAATTAGCTAGACAGACTAGGTGATTGGGTATGAGCAACAAAGGAGGAGGAGTACAAAAGGGTTCCAAAGTTTTGAGTCTAGAAGACTTGGAAAGTGGTGGTACCATTGACAGTAAAATGAGAGTCAAGAGAAGCAGGCATGGGGGGAAGATATTGGATTCAATGTTCAATGTGAGATGATGGTGAGATATCCAAGTAGAAATGTCTAGAAGAGAACTGTGATGCCCCAACGTCCTAGAGGGCATAATTTTTTTTTTTAACTTTTCAACCCCCTTCACCCATTTCTCCCACTTCCTTTTCTTTTACTTCCTCCCTGAACAGAGGCCAACTTCATTCCTGGTTAGACTTGTTATATGAATGTTTTGACAGTCTTACTCCTTCCTTTTTGGTTCTATTAATTATTTTTCTTGTTCTATTACATTAGCTTGGACCTCCAGTAAAATGCTGAATAGAGTAACTAGTACTGGACATTCCTATCTTGTTCTTAAATTTGAGAGAAAATACCTGTTTCAAAATTTATTAACAGACGCTTACGTAGTGCTTCTATGTGCCAAGCACTTGACAAATTATTTAATCCTCCCACAATGATATATATATATATACATATATATATTATCATTATCATTATTATTATTATTATTATTTCCATTTTACAGATGAGGAAACTGAAGCACAAAGAAGCTGTCTAACTTGCCCCAGGTCACACAGGTAGCAAGTGGCAGAATGGAGAATCACACCTCCACTATCTAGCTTCAGAGACTGTATTTTTAACCACTCTGCTATGCCTGCTACCTCCTGAAATATGGAGTTTTCTATAGATTTCTGGAAGGTACTATCTATCACATTAAAGTTTCCTTTTAGTCCTAGTTTCCTTAGAGCTTTCTAAAAGCAAATGGTGCCAAGGTGTCAAATACTTTTGCTATATTTATTGAAATGATCGTGTAGCTTTTTTCCCCCTTTAATATGCAAATATGAGTTATATTGATATCGTTTCTAATGGGGAATCAGCCTTGCATCTCTGGGATTAAACCCTACTTGGTTATGTTATATTTTTCTTTTGCAAAAGTGCACGACTTGATTTGGTAATAATTTATTCAGGGCTGTTGTATACTGTTATTTGTCCTCATAAGATTTGGTGTTGGTGTAATGATAGTTTTGGAAAATAAGTTGGGAGCTTTTCAACTGTTTCAATGCTCTGAAGCAGTTTGTTTGATAAAGGGATGATTTGTCTCAACGGTTTTGTGCAATTTGCCTTAAAAATAAACCTGTGTGTGTGTGTGCGCGCGCGCGCGTGTGTGTGTGTGTGAGAGAGAGAGAGAGAGAGAGAGAGAGAGAAGAGGGCTTATGTGTATGCATGTTTGATTCTATTTCAATTTTTTCTCTATCGGTGTAGTCAGATTTTCACCTTGTTCTCAAGCCAGTTTTGGTAATTTATATTCCCCTAGAAAACCATCCATTTCATCTGGGTTCCAAATTTATTGGTATAAATATTAATACAAAATACCAATTATCTATAATTTTATATCTATACCACAACTTCTAATTACAGAGGTAGCCAAAGGTATTCTGACCAGGGAGTTGAGCAAGATTTATCACTAATTGCTAAGAGTATTTAATCTTTCCTATACTCTTTAATACATTCTCAGCGTAGTTCTCTCTCTCTCCTCTCTCTTTCCTTGTCCCTCTTTTCTTTACCCCTAGGTGGTTTATTTATTTATTTGTTTGCAAACTTCCTAACTGTGCCTAGTTTAACGTTTCCAAAGAGCCAGCTTTTGCTTGTATGGATCAACTTTGCATTTTTTGTGATTGTGTATTTTATAAATTTTTGCTTTAATCTCTATTAGCAAGCCTATTCCTGCAAAGCCCATCTGTCTGGAATATCCTTTCCTCCTTCCCTTTCACTTGGCTAACTCCTACTCATTCTTCAGTTTATGCATCATGTCTTTTAGGAAGCCTTCCCTGACCTTCCAGCATGATTTAAATGCTCCTCCTCTGTCCTCCCCCAGCGCTTCCAGCGCTCATTATTCTATGTTATCATTAGCCGTCTGCTTGTCTCTCTTCCCTACTTGACTGTAAATTCCTTGAGGGCAAGGACCGTGTCTAGTTCATAATTGTACCTCCAAGTGCCTAACACAGTACTTGGCATCCCCAGTGGGAATTCAGAGGTAGCAACCCAAGAGCTGGCAGGCTGATCTAACAAAGGGGCTCCCACTAGCCTATTGCCTGAGGTTTGGGGTCTTACAAAAAGGAAGAGCAATGATCTCTGGTAGAACTTCTTTTCTTGTTTTTTAAAAGAACCAAGGGGCACCCGGGTGGCTCAGTCTGTTAGGCGTCCGACTTCAGCTCAGGTCATGATCTCGCAGTTCATGAGTTCGAGCCCCGCGTGGGGCTCTGTGCTGACAGCTCGGAGTCCGGAGCCTGCTTCGGATTCTGTGTCTCCCGCTCTCTCTGCCCCTCCCCCACTCACACTCTGTCTCTCTCTCTCTCTCTCTCTCTCTCTCTCTCTCTCTCTCAAAAAATAAATAAACATTAAAAGTATCAAAACCCTTCGGGTGTGTCATTCCAATGGTCATCGCTTGGGGGAGGAGTCCTCCTCCACTACCCTCTCAGCCTTGCACTCCAGGAAGGATCTAGAAGGTTTAACTCCAGAAGGAGCCAAGGCAAAGAATTAGACATAAAGGAGCTAAGACTAAACCGGAGTTAAAAGGTCTATAGATTGCTTCAGGGCGTTTCCCTTTAAAAGCAGCTTTCCTGCCCAGGGGCACTTTCCTACTCTACAGTGGAGGTGGGGCATCCTCATCCCACACTTCGGCTTCTCTGGTTTCCAGTCTAATCTGAAACACCTTCCCTCTCTATTCATCTTCCCCCTCAATGCCCTCCTTTTACTCACCATTGACCCTGTAGTTTTTTATTACTTGTGTCCAGGAGGTGTTTCGAGAATATGAACTGAAGTAGTAGTTTATGAAATTGGCAACCTCTATGCGTTGCTGCCCTAGGTTTTCTTCTGGAAACTTCTGTGGTTAGCAATCAGGTCCAAGGAAAGCAGAACACAGGCCGAACTGAAAGAGAAGTATACCAAAATCATGGGACACCATGAGCTTTAGGGCCAGCTCCTGCCTACTTCTCGGCCCCTTCCTCCACCCTATCAGCCATGGTCTGAAAGCAGACCCTTTCTAGAGACAGAAATCAAACTGGTGACCAAGAGTTTTTCTGCTCACCGTGAATATACTCCCTGGGAAAGATGGTCTCACTTCCTCATACAATCTAGGTTCCTCTTTGAAGAAAGGATCATGAAACTAAAAATATAAAAACACTTTCAAAAGAGAACTCATCCTGAAATTGAACAGAATCCAGAGGAAACAAGGCTCAACGTGGACCCACTCTGGGCCACCTGCCTAAGACAGGACTAAGGGAAGAGAGATGGCCCACACAGAACTATGTGGGCCCCATGGGTGTTGGGACAGGGCAATGGGCTGAAGGGCAGCCTATTTCAGACCTTTCTGAGGTTGCTTTGCTGGTAGCAAATGTGTTCCAGGCACTCTGCTAGGCTCTAGGGATATAGCAAAGCACAATGACCACCCTGAGGAGCTTATAGCATGGTGTCTACGTGGGACACAATGTCCACAATTGGAACCCTCCCGGCTACTGTGACGCCTGGCACCTCACAGACGGGGACTGCGTCGCATTGATCTCTGTACCCCCAGTATCCAGCATGCTACTTAAAATATGGTAGGCACTCAATTAATATTCGTGACATGAAGGAAGGAAGGAAAGAAGAGGAGGGGGACAAAAAAGCCAGGGATACCTAGGTTAACTTCACGGAAGCTGGTGACTTGAAATTGGTCACTCTTGTTGTTCTGTTTTACGAGTCCTTGAAGGTATTAAAATAACAGGGTAGGAAAACAGTTGGTGGCTCCCGAAACAATTAAACATAGAATTACCAAGTGAGTCCACAATTCCACTCCTAGGTATATACCCCAAAAGAATTGAAAACAGGGATTCCCACTAGCAACACTACTCACAATAGCCAAAAGGTGAAAACAGCCCAAAGTTCATCAGTGGATGGTGAACTTAAATGGTATGATACAAGGGGTGCCTGGGTGGCTCAAGCGGTTAAGCATCTGGCTGCGGCTCTGGTCATGACCTCACGGTTCCTGAGTTTGAGCCCCGCATGGGGCTCTGTGCTGACAGTGTAGACCCTGCTTGGGATTCTCTCTCCCTGTCCCTCCCCCACTTGTACTCTCTATCTCTAAGTAAATAAATAAACTTAAAAGTGTGATACATCCACACAATGAGATGCTATTCAACCATAAAAAGGAACGAAGTGCTAATACCTGCTACAACGTGGCTGAACCTTAAAGGCATTATGCTAAGTGAAAGAAGGCAGACACAAAGGCCACATATCGCGTGATTCCATTTTGTTGCTATATCCAGAATAGGTAAATCTACAGACAGAGGACATGGATTGGTGCTTGCCAGGGGCTGGGTGAAAGGAGAAATTGAGAGAATGTGCTAAATGCGTAAGGGTTTTACTTTGGAGTGATGGAAATGTTTTGGAACTAGATAGATGTGATGGGTTGTACAACATGTGAATGTGCTAAACGCCACTGAATTGTTCAATTTAAAAATAGTTAATTTGATGTGAATTTCACTTTCATAAATTATTCTTTCCAGTGACAATATTAGGGTAGCCTTAGGAAAAGTCAGGCTAGAGGAGCCCCAGTGGTGACTCTGGGCAGAGTGGCTAGTTGTGGAAAGTGGTAGGCTAGGTCAGTACAGGGTGGGAACTGTAACCTTCTTCATCCCCTGCTCCACCACGTTCCAATGCTTGTTTCTTTCCTACTCAACTAGGTCAAGTGTTTATTCCTATCTCCATTCCTGTCCATATCCAAGAATTGTCTGGAATTATTATTAAGACTATTCCATTTCTCCAAGGACTGTTCATCATAAAAAAGCAGTTGTTATTTGTTAAGAGCTCTTCCGAGAAATCCCCAATATCAAGATGTCAGGAACGCAGGAAGCTGGCATGAAAACATAGGTCAGTTTAAGACGATGGGCTTTTGAAGAAAGTCTTCAGAAAATGTTGGGCTCAGGTGACGGGTGGGCACAAAGTGGTGGGTACCCGGGAAGTGCTAGGAAATGCTTGTGAAGTGACTGATTCCTTGATTGAATAAATAAAGACATTTACACAAAGGATCTCACGCTAGTGATGGCCCTGCCTTGTTTACGGTCTTCAGGCCACATTTTGTGTAAGAGCTTTCATTCATCCATTCTTTCTTCCATTCAACAAATATTTATTGAGCATCTCCGATGTTCTAGGAAGTACAGTGCTAGGTACTTATCATCATCAACACGGATAAAAGAAATTCACATACACGAATAAGTCATAGGCATGAAAGGTACAGCATAGGGAATATAGTCAATGATATTGTAATAGTATGGTGACAGTTGGTAGCTACACTTGTGGTGAGCACAGCATAATGTATCAAATTGTTGAATCACTAGGTTGTATACCTGAAACTAATGTAACATTGTGTGTCAATTATACTTCAATTTAAAAACAGAAATTCACATACAGTTGTAAAAAATAGTTTTGGACATAAATTCAACCTTTTATCATCTCCAAACCTTGAGCTCGAGTAAACCGATGGAACAGTTTACCGATGCATCCAACTGATGGAACAGGGCAAGTTACGGCGATGATGTTTCCACAAACTAGAATATGTGGTCCAACAAGTATGGTTCAGGGGCAACAGAGCAGAGTACTTGAAAATAAGGCCATCTAAGGCAATGGCCGTGGCGCAAGGCCCTGGGGGAAAGCCTGAGCAATGTCTTCTTCCCATCTTTCCTGTCCTCTCTGTTCCCCCACCCCAAGCCTGGACCACCAGGAGACGATGCATTGAAGCAGTGTTCCTCTAGACTGCCATGGCTACACACACTCTGTGTGCAGCAGATGCTTTCTCCCACCCCCAGCGTAGCTCATGAGGGGCTCCGTGTGAACACTAGGTTGCCTGAAATTGAGGGGAGGCAATCTGGTCAGAACTAAGGAGGGTCTGCTTCTTGCCGTCTATGCTACGGTTAATCCATTGCCATCTGTCTTTATTTTGCTGACTCACTGTTTTCATTTGGGTTGGCAGTTCTTTTGCTGTTGGCTGCAGTCTTTAACTGTTTACAGAGGGCTGAGATGGATGGAGAATTAGGGGCTTTGCATTCATTCCCTGGATGAAATCCTACCCAGGTACTGTGGGCCTCTTGTTGAGGGGCTGGGGCCAAGGCCCCTGGATTTTGATGGATGGTGGAGATTAAGTGTAGGGTAACACATCATTTAGTCTGATTGCAAGGCCAGATTTCTCCCAAGTGCTGCCAAATGAGCTGGGAGGTCATGTGAATTGTCTGCCCAAGCACAAGTGAGCACGGTGCCTTTTAATTAGAACAAGGATGAAGGATATTCAGGACCTTGGTCTGTCAGGGAACTCGGAGGGCCCAAATCCTATACTTCATTCAAGGTTCTCTTTAGACCTCACCTCATCCATGGAAGCCTTCCCTGAATAAACTTCCATCCAGCCCTTCCTCCAAAGTATACTTTTCCTATGCTTTGAATCGCATCAGCATTTGGTTTCTATTGTATATGACCCTGGCTCACTCTGTCATTTGGGAGGCAACCTTCAGCAGGCTTGAGAGATCCTTTCTTTCTCCCAATGAGATATAAGTTCATCAAGATATGAAACTCTGTAGCCTTTATATCTCTGAATGGGATGCTGGGTATTACATCTTTGCAGCATACAGTTGAGGTGACGATACAGTTTATTGTCCAAACTGAGACACTTTTGAGAGCGCCATTAATAATAACACTGGAATAGCAAGTATATACTGGGACCATCCTGGGCATACCAGTACATACGATCACCCTACCTAAAGCACTTGTTCCTTTTTGATTTCTTTTGTTCCTACCCTAGTTCCCAGGCAGGACTGGTGGACACTGACACTGAGGAGGCAGATATACCAAAACCCCCTCCACTCCCTCTACCCCAGAAATGATCTAATGTGGACAGAAATTACCTTAAAAGGGTTAAAACTGATACAAGTCTGCCATACATCCATGGCATCTTATTATAAGCCATCTGTCAGATAGCCTGGAAGTGTTTCCACTGAATTCCTGTAGATTTCAAAGGCCAACAGTGGCTTCCCCTGAGTCACCTTCTCCTAGGATCTAATGACCATATTATAAAGTGGAGGGGACTTGCTTGTAAAAATTATCCCCTTGACAAGTTAACATTACATGGTCAAACTATCCCAAGTAGATGGCTTCTCCAAGCCATCCACCCTGGAAAATATTCTCTACCAACATGACAGGACTAAAATGTAACCTCCAGAAATGGGAGCCCTCATATACTGCTGGTGGGACTGTGAAATGGTACAGCCACTTAGCAAAACAGTCTGAAAGCTCTCAATTAAACACAGTTACCATAGGACTCAACAGTTCTACTCCTAAGTATATACCCAAATGAATCTAATACAAATGTCCAAACAAAAATGTGTACATGAATGTTCAATAGCATTATTCGTAGTAGGTTGGACATGGAAGCCATTCAAATGTCCATCAACTGATGAATGGATTAAACAAAATGTGGTGTATCTATGCAATGAAATGTTATTCAGCCATAAAAGGAATGAAGGGCTGATCCGTGCTACAGCATGGATGAACCTTAAAAACATTATGCCAAGTGAAAGAAGCCAGTCACAAAAGACGGCGTCATATGATTCCATTTCTATGAAATGTCCAGAATGGATGGATCCATAGAAACAGAAATATTAGTGGTTGTCCAGCACTGTCCAGGGTGAGAAGTTGGGGTGCAGGGGCATGACAGCTAAAGGGTACAGGGTTTCTTTTGGGGGTGATAAGAATGTTCTAAAATTGATTTTGGTGATGGTTGCACAATCGATTAAAACCCACTGAATTATACATTTTGAAGGGACGAATTGTATGGTCTATGAATCCTATCTCAGCAAAGCTGTTAAAGAAGTAGCCTCCAGGCCTAAGCAGCACTCACAACCAGCTACCCAGGCCAGACTTGTGTTCCTTTAGTAAGGACATGGGCACTCTCTTTCGGGCCATTCTTCTCAGGCTTCAGAATGACCAAGCACCAACTTGGGCAAATGCCTCTTAAGGGCAGACCACAAGGGAGAAGACTTGTCAATATTGGCAAGGCTTTGGCATTTGTTTGATTAGCCTTTGTAGAAATACCCACCACGAAGTCATAGGGTCCAATGATATTTGAAAGGAAAAAGCCTTAGGGTATTTTCACTATACTGGTCCCTGTGGAGATGCTCAGAAAGAGGAAGTGACTTGCCCAAGTCCCACATTTGGTCAGTGGCAGAACAGGGACCAAAACCCAGTGCTCTTCTCACTCCAGCACTCTTTCTCCTGCTCTGGCTTCTCCATTGCCTCCACTTTCCCTACCCTACCTACCACAGCCCCTTTGGCCCTTCCAGCTAAAATACGGGAGGAGTCAAGTCTGAGAATCGAAGCTCAAAATCAGGGTGAATTTGCAATTTTGGAAATATGGTACAACTATGGAAATATGGTTGACTAAATAGCAAGTCAGGAAATCAGCATTATAGGTCTCCCAACATCAGGATGTGGACAGAGTACAGGATTTGACCCCTGGTACAACTAAATTTGTGGAATAATCACATGCTTCTCTTTATACTGTATTTGGCAGTATTAGAAGAGAAAAATAATATTCATCTTAGGAAAACCTTGGTAACTGCAAATTTGTTGGCAACCTTATTTCCTCTCGCTTTCTTGGAAGAAACCAAACGAAAAAGCAGCTGTACAAATTAGCCCTGACCAACAGGCTCAGGACCAAAACAAAACAAAACAAAACAAAACAAAAAAAAATAAAGCCAAAAACAAATCAGGCTAAATGTTTAAATCAGAATGGAAAATATATCCAACTATACGCCTACTGGAGCTCTTGAAACTGCTAATCTCCACTTGATTATCAAGAACATCCTCTATCCAAGAGGTCAGGACAAAGCTGGGGACAGTGTGACCCAAACTCATCAGCAGTTTTCCAACCCCCTTCATCTACATTCACAGATTTTTCTGATAGCCCTAACAGAAGTGAAATTATTTATCCTGCTTTGTGAGAGGCAGATGAGTACCGCAGTGAAAAGAAAATGTACTTAGTAGGTCATCAGTCAACAGATACCATGTATCAGGTACTGTGTTGGCACTGGAGGAAGACATGAGAGGTGAGGGGGAGGACACGATGCCTGGCCAACCGCGGCCATACACCTCCAAAATAAGACAAATCATGGCCACGGGCAATAGTAAAGTTGAGGAAGTAGGAGAGTTTATATATGTTGAATGAGTCAGGGGATCAAGTCGTTCTGGATTAGAGATTTCTTTAAGGGGGGTCATGGGATATTTGGCTGAAAGAGAAACTTGGAGTCTGACTGTGGCGGCAGTGTAGGGTTTGAGGTGAGTGGCCAGATGAAAACCACATCGGGGGAACCTTCTCTTTCCTCTCTCCTCAGTGCTAGGTTAGGTGCTCTCTCCTCTAGGCTCCCATAATCCTCTGGGCCCAGTTGTAGCACTTTGCAGGCTTTCCTGTTATTCTCTGCTTCCTGGCCCCTATTCCCCTTGAACTGATTTTCTTGTGGAAAGAGCCTGTGTCTGGTTGATGTGCATATCCCTGCTGCCTAACAAAGGGCTTACCCAATGGTCAGCTCTCAGGAAATGTTTATTGATGGGATGGGATACAAGGTTACATCTTTGAAAGAGCAATCTGGAAGAGTGAGCAGGGAAAGGAGACCAGTTGGAAAGATGGTGCCCTGGTACAGACAGGAGGAAATATGGCCCTAACTAAACAGTAGCCATGGTGACAGAGAAGAAGGGAGGATGTCAGATACACTTTGAAGGCAGAATGGACAGGACTTGGGAACCTTATTTTACACCAACCTGAGGAGATAAAACAAAATGGCTATCAAACTGGAGTAGGTTGCCCACAAGGTAGTGTGGTAGGTCCTGAACACCCTACGAGGATTAGCCAGCCCCTGCTTCCACTTCGTGTGCCATTGGTCACAGACCTAGGTGTCTATGGGGACCCTGGCCCTTCTGTTCTTTTCACGTTGCAGAGTCCCCAGGGAGCTCAGGCTGACCAGTAGGATGAGGCTCCAGAGTGATGAACCAGCATTTGGCCGTCTTAATCCTATGGTCTCAGCTCAGCTCCCACCACCTGGAGGTGTCAAACAAAGCATTGCCAAACAAAGACATGAGAGTCTCCTTTTCCTGGCCGTGCCTGTTTCGTTCCACCTCGGTCTTTCTGCAGCTCAGGAAGGGAGGGGTGAGAGCAAACCACGGAACTTTTCAAAATCCCGTTTTCCAAAAGCTAAATCAGATTCATTCTGTGTCTCCTGCACAGACTGCATTAGTCTGGGTAATGTAAACACTGTGAGGCCACAGCTGTCTGCCAGCTGCAATGCTGAAGCCCATTTCGGGGGGCATGAAAAAACCTGTCTGTAACTATCACAGACGAGAAGTGTTAGCTAATGAATGGTCCCTGCTGAGTCCAGAGCCCAGCTGAGTTATTTCAGTCTTGGGCCTTAGCAGAGATTTTTATTGGGTAACAAATCTCAAATGCTTCAGTCACCCTCTAGACCCCAGATTGGAGCCAGTCCCTCAATCCCCCCAAAACTAATTCACTCCAGGGACATTCCTGGTTGCAGCTCAAGAATCTTAGCATTTGGAGTGTTGGGTGATTGCTCAAGGAGGGTATGGCGGGGCCTTAATAATCACATGAGCCCTCTTAGGCTCCCTGGAGTAGTGTGGACAGTGGTGTTTTCCAAGAGTAGGACTGTCAATGGCTTCCACCAGGGCCAATTGGCTTTGAGTGGCCTGACCAAGGAACAGTTGGCTTTGAGTTGAACATCACTGTTTCTGCTAAGCCTCAGACTAATCCTTTGGTTCTTGCTGGCACCCTTCCTACTGTTCTTACCCCTCCTACATGGGCTTAGGTCAGGGGAAAGGCCACAGGGCCAACATGACACCAGATTGAAGGAGATGAGGGCTAGGGCCCAGCCATCTTGTGGGCCATTGGCCTAGAACATGAGCACCTCATAGATGTCCCCTCTAGCCTGCCTGGGGTAGAAGCAGGTACCCGATTATCAGCCCCTGTACATGTGCACTGTCCTAGGGCTGTCTGTGAATTAGAGGCACACAAAAGACAATAAAATGCTAAACCCAAGCCAACGAATTTTTTATCGTGGTAAAATACAAATAACACAAACTTATGACCTTAACCGTTTTTTATTTTTTTTGAAAATTTTTTTTGAGAAGGAGAGAGAGTGAGCAGGGGAGGAGCGGAGAGAGAGAATCCTGAGCAGGCTCCACAGGGGAGGGACAGAGCACGACACAGGGCTCGAACTCACAAAGTGTGAGATCATGACGGAGCCAAGATCAAGAGTCGGACGCTTAACCGACTGAGCCACTGAGATCAAGAGTCAGATGCTTCACTGACTGAGCCACCCAGGCGCCCCACTGTGACCATTTTAAAGTGTATAGTTCAGTGGCATTTAGTGCATTCACAATGTTGTGCAATTGTCACTTCTGTCTAGTTCTGGAACATTTTCATCACCCCCGAAGGAGACCCCATACCCATTAAGCAGTCATTCCCCATCCCCCTCACCCTCTAGCTCCTGGCAACCGTTAATCTGCTTTCTGCCTCTATGGATTTAACTATTCTAGACATTTTATTTAAGCGGACACATATAATGTGTGGCCTGTTGTGTCAAGCCAGCGTGTTTTTGAGGACCTACAATGTGCTAGTCACTGTAAGAGGCATAAGGATCCAGCCTCAGATGCACACCAGGTATCCACAGCCGCTATGTGTTTTGGAACACTTAGCTCACTCAAGACACGCCGGATGATTTATTTGCACCATCCTGTTTAAGCCACACAACAACTCTCAGAAGTAGGTGATAGTAATGTCTCCATTAAAAAATTTTTTTTATGTTTTATTTATTTTTGAAAGAGAGAGAGAGAGAGACAGCATGAGCAGGGGAGGGACAGAGAAAGAGGGAAACACAGAATCCGAAACACAGGCTCCAGGCTCTGAGCTGTCAGCAGAGAGCCTGACGCGGGGCTCGAACCCACCAACCGTGAGATCATGACCTGAGCAGAAGGCAGACGCTTAACCAGTGGAGTCACCCAGGTGCCCCAGTAATGTCTCCATTTTAAAAACGAATAGTCCGAGGCTCAGAAACATTGAGTAACTTAGCCAAGGATGCACTAGTAGTTAAGAGTCCAACGTAAGTCCTTCTGTTATTTAGTCCAACTTAGAGCCAATCTGCTTACTTAGAGCCAACGGACTGCCTTTGTGGTATGTGTTGCCTGCCTTGTCTTGCCTGCCCTTAAATCCCCGCTGCGACAGACCCCATAGGCAGGGGATAATCTCATGAGGCCCTTGTTAAAATATACATTTGCTGCCAGATAGGAAGCCTGGCATGAGCGCCCCTAGTGTTCACATGCACTTGGGCACACCCAGAGTTCTCTTTAGTTCCCAGAGCACTGACTAAAACCCCACCCCTTTCTCTCCCACTCATGAGAGCATATGGGAATGTTAGAGTTATTTATAGAGAAATCCTTGAATCTGCTTGAGTTTATTTTTCTAAGTAAATCACATACAAGTTTGCCATTTGATTATTGGAAATGAATAATAGCTGATTGTCAGATGCCAGGGTGTCCTGACATCAAAGATGAGAGCCTCTGGTCCAAAGACATCCTCCTTTGTGACCTGTCTGGAGGCCCCAGGGAGGTATAACTCAGCTCCGCGGGTTCCAGTTTGCAGGTGAATTCCTGGATCAGTCAGGTTCCCCCTGGGAACTTGCCTGTTTCAAACGAAGGTCTGGAACGGTCTTCAGGAGGCAGCCTCAAAGTCTGTGCACCTGATGTCTAGACTTTTGAACAGTGATTCTGGCTGCATTTGACAAGGACCCTCCTGTCCCAAACACGTGTGCAAGCAACAGCCAGAGCCTGACCCAAGTGCTACAGCAAAAGTCGGTGAAAATGAAAAGGAAAATGGGGGTTGTTCCGCTGTTTTATAGACTCCAGGATGTATGTTTAAAAGATCCACATAAATAAAAAACGTTGAAAAAAAAAATTAAAAAAAAAGGGCGCCTGGGTGGCGCAGTCGGTTAAGCGTCCGACTTCAGCCAGGTCACGATCTCGCGGTCCGGGAGTTCGAGCCCCGCGTCAGGCTCTGGGCTGATGGCTCGGAGCCTGGAGCCTGTTTCCGATTCTGTGTCTCCCTCTCTCTCTGCCCCTCCCCCGTTCATGCTCTGTCTCTCTCTGTCCCAAAAATAAATAAAAAACGTTGAATAAAAGATCCACAAATGGGAGTGGCACCCCAGAAAGTTCAATGGAACTGAAAGAGACAAATATTGATACTCAACAGTCAGCTTCTACAATAATAATGGCACTGCCTGAATTCAAATAAGCAGAACAGATGTTCCTCATGTGTTGTGAGTTGAAAATCATGCCTTCATGTGGGATCAGTTAAAATCAAGCTTGAGACTTAGTGTATGTTTAGTATAAAAACTCTCAATAAAGAGACTTTGGAGGCAAAATCCAAGCGAGGGCATGCTACAGTCATCTGTGCAAATAATCAACTATTCAGCATTTGCCTGGAAGACATCCAGGATGTAAACGTGTGATGATGGCAATCACCAGAAATGGAGGTGGTAATGAGAGACATGTTCTTTGCCATCAAGTCTGACCAGAGCTCAGCATGTATGGTTTTTCTCAGCATAAGTGGAGCTTGGAGCTTGGTGGTAAGGTGAGCCCTGGGGAAAAAAAAAAAAAAAAAAAAAAAAGGAAATTCTTTTGACATTTAATATACCTCAGAAAAATTTTCGAGAGATAGGCTCTTGGAAAATGCATGCAACTGTCCCACGGAAGAGCTCATTTCAACTTGAATCAGCCCAGCCCAGGCACTGGGGTGGGTGTAATGAGAGAACTTTGCCATAGCCTTTGCCTTCAGGACCCATCCAGACCACGGAAGCACCTATAGCAGGGCTGGAAGACACAGTGGGAACTATAACCCAACACTCTCATTTCACTGATGGGGAGACAGACGCAGGAATCTCTTAGACGTGCCTCGGGTCGCACAGTGAGTCTGTCCCCAGGCAAAGCTGAGACCTGAGTCTTAGCCTTCATGACTCCACTTGGAGAGCCCACTCAATGAAACAGGTAGAAATCCAAATTGGATATAAAAACATCATTTCCCTTTCACAATAATGGCATAAAATTAAGGTATTACAAGAAAAAACAGAGCTGGCCTGCCCTTTCATTCCACAGCACGGGCTAACAGCCCTTTTTGTTTTAAAGAATTAGTGGAGTAAAATAGTCACCCGATCCCAAAGGAAAAAAACACACACACACACAAAACAGGCAGCCACAAAGAAAATCTTAATGAGGCCAGGAAAGGGCCGAAGGCATTGGGATGCTGCCCTCCAAGGCAGGCAGGAAAGATTAGAGCCAAATAGTTGGAGAAATGAAGGCATAGGAGGGGTATCATGTGATTGAAGTCTTCAGAGAAACTCTTGAAGGTGATGGATCCAAGGGACTTAGACACTTCCTCCAGATTTGGGGGTACAAGAGAAAGGGGCAGCTTCTGCAATGCATATCAGGGAAAATACACAAGAGGCGGCCTCACTGTATGCAGCGGGTTCTAGATGTCCAGTAAACATGAACGAAATGTGGGAACCTTCTTCTCCCAAAAGGTGTCATGAAGGTACAAAGCCACTCTCAAAGAACTTCAAATAAACCAATTTCTGGTTTCATAACAAAAATGACAATACTAATAGTAGCTCCCATTTATTGGGCGCTTATTGTGTGCCAGCCAGCATGCTGAGCTCTTTACATGGTTCCCTCGTTCCATCCTCACAACCACCCAGTGACCATTTTGCAGATGGAGAAACTGAGGCTCAGAGGGGTTAAGTCAAACAGCTAGTCAGGGGCGGTAACCCACCCTCCAGTAAGATCTCCCTTAATCCCCGAACATGGCAACACTCCACCAACCTGCCTCCTCTAATTGTGATGCTTGCTTGAGACTCTCCCTCTGGCAGTAAAGAGCGCTGGAAAAAGTCATGCTTTAGAATGTTCGTTCCGGTTGGTGGGAAAGATGACCTGGAAAGAGAGACCCTGGGACCAGGGAATCAGTTAGGAGGCTTGAACCAGTGAGAGGAAATGACAAGTCGGATTTTGTGAGATTGCTTGAAGGAGGAACTGACAGGCTCTGAAGACATATGGGATCGTACCGTTTAAGACTTCGCTTTTTTCATTTAGGACATCATGGAGATCTTTCCGTGACAGCACATACAAATCCATCTTGCCCTTTTTTGTGACGGCTTAGCTAAGATTCCATTCTTTGGGAGCACTGCTATCATAAACACTATTTCGGTGGGCACACTGGATGTACGTGTACCTTTGCATCCTGGTATATATACAGGATCGACTCCAAGGGGTGGAATTTCCAGGCTGAAAGAAACATATTTTAAACTTGGATAGGCTTTTTGGAGAAGATTTTCATAGTTAAGGTGATTCATAGTTTAAAATAGAGATGGGGCAAAACCTTCCTTGGTAGCGTTCGGGAATAACCGGGTTGGTGACCATTCCGAAGTGTAATCAGAAAGCACAGGGCCTTCCATGGCTTTCTAAACCGGACAGACATCAATGTTATTGCAACTAATGACAGGAAGAAAGAGAACAGAAGGCATGGTAACCCTTTGGGAACCATTTTCGAATGTTGGCGATCTAGCAACTCATCTCTCTTCATTACTTAATGCTAAAGGAAGGGGACCTGAGCAGCTGGATGGCTGTGACTAGAGCAGACGGCCTTTCCCCAAAAGGGGGACTGGCAAATTGAATGGAAGGCGATTTTCAGACATAATAGCAACTTGACTTTATTTGTAGTTTCGAGGCGACTGGCTATCATTTATAGTCAGGGAATCCAAGTAACCTCTTAAAAATAGCTTCCAAAGGGACGAGAAGGTAACCGTGAATAGTATTGTTAAGTATAATGGTCTAGCCTCCCCACCCCCAAATGACGTTTCGGTACTCTGCCGGCAGGGTCAGTTCTGGGTGACAAATTTCCAGCAATGTCTCCGACCAAAACGCTGTGTAGTCCCGGTGCCCAGATCCTGGGCATCATGAACCGAGTAAGAAGTAAGAAGTGGGCAGGGAAAGGGGTAGCCTTACTCTGAGAGAGAGGGCTAGTTCTCTCTCTCTCAGAGAGGCAAGTGGCAACAAATGCAGGCCGTGTTTAGGGAGACACCTATGTATGGGGATAATAAGCCTACTTCTTAAAGTTTTTACAGACTGGACGAGAAAACAGAATACCATCCTTCTGTTCACTCACTCCACAAATGTTTCCTGAGCATTTACGGTAGATAAATGCGTAGATTCAAATGGTAATGGGTGCTTTAAGCAGGAAAACAAAAACAAAAACAAAAAAAAACTAGTTCTGTGAGAGAGAAAATACGGGTCGGGCCTGGGCTGCGGAGTCAGGATGGCCTCACCAAGGTGGCCTGACATTTAAAGTGAGTCCTAAGTGAAGAGAGGGGGACCAGTCGCTTAAAAAGTCAAGGGGAGAGGGGCGCCTGGGCGGCTCAGTCGGTTGAGCGACCGACTTCAGTTCAGGTCATGGTCTCACAGTTTGTGAGTTCGAGCCCCGCGTCGGGCTCTGTGCTGACCGCTCAGAGCCCGGAGCCTGCTTCGGATTCTGTGTCTCCCTCTCTCTCTCTCTGCCCCTCCCCTGCTCATGCTCTGTCTCTCTCTGTCTCAGAAACAAATAAACATTAAAAAAATTTTTTTTTTTTTTTTAAAGTCAAGGGGAGAGCCTTCAAGGCTGAGGGAAATGTGGGTAAAAGAACTTGGGGGAATCAGACTCTTAGGGTTACCGGTCAGGCAGGAGACTACCTGGGAGGTGCTCCCAGGCTTCCCACCGGGCAAACCACAGTGCTCCAGGCCTTGTGGTTGCTCAGAGGCCCAGAGACCCAGGTGGGTTCCAGAGATCAACCAGAACAAGTTGCCCAATGAGGATCCATGGTAATGGCCTGCGTATAGCTTCAGCCAGTTCAGTAAGGTGAGCTTCCAGCGTATTCCCAGACCCCAGGGCCTCAGAGAATCGTGTCCCAGTGATTTCCATTTCCGCTCATTGCTTTCCGTCAGCGTCAGCGGAGAATGGCTGCTTGCTGAAAACCTGGGCCTCACCTTGGTTAGGGTTAACGACTGAGGCAGCTCTGGCCCTCAGGAAAAGAACAAGCAGCAACGGAGAGCGAGAGCAGTAACCGGAGCCAAGGAAGCAGCCCCTGCCAACAACTTCCGTTCCTTCTCTTTCCGTCGGCATGGCTGCCCAAGGAGCCCCCAGTGACTGTTTATGGTGATCTGTTTGTTTCGCAATTGACAAAGAAGGAGGGAGCCCTTTCTGACATTTTTGCCCAGAGGCCCCAGATTTTTCAGTATGAAACTGCCAAATACGCAATTTGGGGTGGATATTTGGCTGAATCACTTTGAAGGGCCTGTCAGTGCCTAAAATGGAAATTGTTAGAAAGCAGAGGCGGTTGGTTGCCAGCAACCATGAAATGGTAATGACCAAATCATTTATTTTTGCAACGAAATGTCATCCCCTCACACTACAAAGGCAGGGTTTTTTCTAGTTTGAGAGTACCGACTGCCTCTAAAAAACCTTCCAAAGCGATTCTGTGTGCCACGCACGTGGGCACACGTGCCCTGTCGCTCTCCCAGCCTCCGTCTTCCCGCCTCACCAAGCCTCCTCCATGTTCCCGGAGCCCAGCTGCAACCTGGGATGAATTAAGAGGTTGGCTGATTGCGAAAGGTAACCAGGCTTTAGCCACCCTATAAAACGAGGGGGAGTTCGTTTGGCTATTTATAAGATGGTGTGTGGCCGACTTTACCACATGGCAAGGTCAGTAAGCAGTAATAGACTATGCCCAACAACATGATGTAGGTCTTTTTAACAATCTCTTTGAGTCCGGCTCGAGGAGACATGACACTTCATAAGGCTTTACTGTACGTATCTGCTCAGGTAGCAGGCGAATCAGGCAGGAGCTCTAATTCTGTATCTTTTATTTTTAAACTCTGGCACTTTCTTTTTAGCTTAGGAGGAAGAGGCTGGAAAATACATTGTGGGCTCACACTGGGGAATGAAAGGAGATCCTGCTATTTCTTTGAAAACAGCCATTAAGATACTGTTCCCGAGGGCCGGTTCCTGGCGGCCTCCGGTCCTTCTTTCCTTTTTTCCATATTGACGCTTTGTGTTAGGATCAGTGAAAACGTACACTGCCATAACATTTCTTTTAAAATAATACTTTGCAAGACTTTTGGCCTGAAAACATTTCAATAATGTCTGCACATTCAAAACTGAGAAGTAAGACGGTTCCGTTTGGCTTTCACCGCAGTAAAAGCTTTGAGAGTCGTATCTTTGGATCCCGGTCATTAGTCCACGAGTTTCGTGACCAGCTTCTTTTTCCACAGAAGTGGTTTTCCCCGAAGTCGTTTGGGATTGTTCGTGTGGGATCCATTTCGTAAGTAGGTCTGGTTTTAAAAATAAGTTTAAAAATAAGACCTTACCATTTAGCCGGGGACCTTGGCCGTCTGAATGGGGCAGTCTCTTGGTATCTCGCTACCTTTGAAGCCCACGCTTCCGGAATCCCTGTTATGCAAGGGGTTATGGCTCTGATGTGTGGGTGAATCCCTCCTTCCAATTCCCTCACAGGGTTGGCTCCAAGGGGAATTATAAATTAGGTCAAGTCTGTAATCTCTGTCCCTTTCCCAAACTTTTAAGAGCCATCTAGCCCTCAGTCCACATGCATCTGATCCCATTATCTCAGCCTCAGTCTCCTTATCTGTAACATGAAGGGCTTTCACTGTGCAAGCTCTGAGCTCTCCCCCAACTCTGACATGTGACCAATCTAATGGATTTACCAGCGCAGAGGAATATGGCCATTTCCCAACACTTTCTTTAGTTTGGGTAAACCCATTTTCTAGAACGATCTTTCCCTAGGTTGCCCTTGTAAGAGGAAAACATGACTCATTTCCAGTGTCTTAGAGTCCACGCTTGGCAGTTCTGCGTGAGGAAACTTTGCTCTCTGTAGAAGGGGCACAGAGCGCCCTGGAAACCAAGCCAGGCACATGTACCTCACAAGGAATGTAGGCACATGAGGCAGGTGGGGTGGGCAGTCCTCACAGGGGCCGGAATCATCCGTAACATCTCATTCCTCCCATGAAGCTGGCCCCACTCAGACTTAGTCTGCCTAGGTTCACAAGTCAGTGATAACAACCAGAAGGGTGGCAAACATCTGATGAGAGGGAAACGTGGTCATCTGAACCTAAGCAATTGCCTCCCTCGCCCGCAGAGGATTTATCATAACTCCGACCTGAAGGCTCTCGGAGGTAACAAAGGATCTTTTAGAAAAGTGCGTTCCCTAGGGCTTCTCCATGTCTACAGAGGTCCAGACAAGAGAAAACAGATTGCGGTTAGATCCAGGGAAGACATTTGTAGCACAGATAGATAAAACACTGGGCCAGATTCCCAAAGCAGGTTATATGGTGTCTTCCCTTGGTAATTTCAGAAGAGAACAGCTGGTCATCTGTCCTAGATTGTCTCGGACTGTCAGAGCAAGCAAGAAGAACACTTAGAGGTCATCTTATCCAAGCCTTGGTTTTAAGCCTGAGAATTCTAAGACCCAGAGAACGGAGACAATGACCCTATAGTCACATAGCTAATTATTGGCAGGGCCAGTACTTAGGTCATAGGCCAACAGATCACGCCATTGCACCATACTGGTTTCCAACTGCTGTCCCTTCTAGTTCTGGAATGCTCTGTATTGCCAACATACTAAAAAGTAATTGAGGCCCACCCAGAAGGACTCAAAGGTATCGAGCAGTGCCTAACTTCCAGCTCCTCCAATGTATCCAACCTGATTTTGGAGCTCTGGCTGTCAAAGCATTTCAGCCAAGCCTCCTCGCTCAACTAACCGGTCTTCTAAGCTTACCATTTGAAAGCAGCTGTGGTTAGAGCAGAGCTTGCTGACTCAGCCCATGGAGTAAGGATGACTAAACACAAGAATTTCCTGTTGGGGGGGGGGGGATGGAAAATATCTTTCAAATGCATTTGTTTCAGGGAACCATTCTGATCAGTCAGGACCTGGCCCACCGTGGGCCCATGAGGAAAAGCAGCAGGCTGTCCCCGCTCAGCACCAACGCAGGATTTGCAGATGTTTCCTTTCTTTTTGCTAAACAACCCTGTGGCTGTCTCGGCACCATTTTGGTCTGGCCAGCATTCGCATAGAGCGATATCTGCCAACTGGTACAGCCCAAAGCCAAGGGGAGCGGACGTCTCCCCTGACCGGAGGGGCCTTTCACATTCCCCTGCTCAGAGGCCTTCCCCCCCCCAGGGGTGAATGGGGGCTGATCTGCTTTATCTCAAGACAGCTTCAATTCTGAGCCCACCTTGAACTCAAAAGAGAGGATCATTTATGCTGACTGATCACAAAACAGTGTGGGCTGGCTTCCATCTCCAGGGTGCACTCTGGGGAGTTTGCAATCTGGAGTAAAGTCATCATTTTCAGGTCTAAATACCACACAGACATTGGACAACTTTAGGAAACGAACATTGACCTTCAGTTGGATTGCTCACCAGCTTAAGGCATTAATTCAGTGAAACTAAAATTTGGATAAATATTTCAAGGCTCTTGGCTGGGAAAGAGTCTGCCTTGCTCAATTAGAAAGTTGGAGACACCTGGTGCATTTGGGGGCGACACATTTTTACAACTTGCAAATTAGAAAGGGGGGCGGGGAAAGAGGGAGAGTGAAGTACTCGGCCATCTTCTCGAAGCAATACATAACTCGAACAGTTCCAATATAGAGGAGTTGAGTCTAAGGCGCTGCCCCATCCTCTCTCTCTCCCCTCCTCATCCCCAGCCGCTCTTTCACAAGGAGGAAACACCACCAACTGCCTTGGAGGTCTCAGAGAGGGTCAAGGATTTATTTTTCATAAGTGAGTAACAATCTCTTATTCCAATGGGGGGAATGTCCTGGGACAGGCAATGTGGAGTAATGGAAAGCAATCTCGTCTTGGGGGAGGGGGAAGGGAGGAGAGAGAGTGCCCCAGTTCCTTGCCACCTAGCAAGGTGAGCTTGGAAGTGTTATCTGACTTTTCTAAGCCTGTTTCAGATCCTGTAAGCATGTAAGGTACATAAAGTGCCTGGGAATAATATGGCCTTGATAAGTGTTTTCTAAATTTCTTGTAGTTATGAATTCTTCTGTTTGTCTAACGCTTCACAGCAAATACACTATTTCTATTTTCACTATCTTATTTGAATCTTACAAGATGCATGTGATGTCAGCAGGGTAAAGACTGTTACCTGTCTGATAGAGGGAAGTGAGGCTCAGAGAGGTCAGGAGGCAGTGTATGAAGGATCAAGGGCTCTAGATCCAGTGTCCCTTCGAACATACCACACAACATCTCATTTTAAGGTGCGAAGGTTTTTAAAGGATAAAGGGCGATAGGATCAATGTATCAGATCTATGTCTTGCAACTAAGCACCCTTTGTATGAGGGCTCAAACATTGGAGGAGGGCTCAGAAGAAGCAGTATCAGGCTGTGACTAACAAATAGTATTAAAGATTACAGTAAGACCTTGTCTACTCAAAACACAAGAGGCCAGGGGGAAGTGGCCTTGGAATGACTTGGGTTGGGATTATCTAATATTTTTGTAAAAGAACAATAGGACCTCTGGTTGGCGGGGAATGAACAGTTGCTATTTGGAATAACATGGGCCAGTGTAAAGAGGTTGATTGTAGACTCAGGTGAGTGAGCCAATATATACTTAGTCCACCCCCTTCGAGTACCTGGCTTCTCATGGAGCCATCAGCTGCTTAACAGTAGTGGACTTGTGGCATAAATCTTCTTCAGGTTTCCATAGGTCTTAGAACCCTTGACTCATGGTGCTGATTGGGGCCATTATAGGTCATATAGTCCAATCCCCACCCAGTGAAGCCACTCCTGCTGAGTGACTACCCACTCTCTGGTGACAAAAAACTTCTTACCAGCTCTATGTGTCATTTCTAGCTCTGTGCTCTGGCCAGTCCTGATGATGGTCATCTATGCCATCGTCATTTCTTTTCTTCTCTTTTCTTTTTTCTTTTCTTTTCTTTTCTTTTCTTTTCTTTTCTTTTTTCTTTCCCTTCCCTTCCCTTCCCTTCCCTTCCCTTCCCTTCCCTTCCTTTCCTTTCCTTTCCTTTCCTTTCCTTGAGAGAGAGTGTGAACTAGGGAGGGGGGCAGAGGGGGATAGAGAGAGAGAATCTTAATCTAATGCTCAGCATGGAGCCTGACATGGGGTTCAATCCCATGACCCTGGGATCATGACCTGAGCCAAAATCCAGAGTCAGACGCTCAACTGACTAAGCTATCCAGGCACCCTGTGCCATTGTCATTTCTGACGACATGGGGCTCTGGGGAATACAGAGATGTTGATGGCAAATGCATCTCATGTAGGCAACCAGGCATAATCCTGAAAGTTATATGAAAACAAAATGTCCATAAAGCAAATCGTGTTTTTTGTGTCCTAGGTTGGCTTGTTATTTAAAGGAATCATTGTTCCCTAACTTATCACTTTTTAAAACATAGTATTAGATTTGCATAAAGCAGGGCTTTTTTAACCTAGGGTCTGTAGTTCTTGGATGAAATACAGGAAGCTCCATGAATTTTTCTGAAACTATGCAAAATTATGTGTTTGCATTTATACATTTCTGTATAAGAAAGAGAGTCTACAGCTATTGGTTTACAGGAAGGTAGAACTGTAACTGTGTTCATGAACATCAGCTTGCAACTCTGATTACAGTTTAGTGGGACGGTGGCTTTGTCTTTGTCCATTGCCAGTGTCTGGTTCTCTTCCCTTCTGCTGCCACTGAGGGATGGGTACCCCTGGGGCATGCTGCCAAGCTTTGATCATCCGCCTGCCCTATTTGAGAGGATTTGAGTGGTGATTGGCCATACAGTTTAAACTTTGGAGGCAGACAGCTCTGTGATGTGGGGCAAGTTGCTTAATCTCTCTGAGCCATAGTTTCCTCATCTAATAGATGGGGATAATAACAGGTTATTGTGAGGATTCTAAATGAGATGATGGCTATAATATGCTTGACACATAGTAAGTGCTCAATAAAGAGAAATGTCAACAGTATCTGTACCAGGTGACCAAGTCCTTAAGAAGACCTAAAGCTCTTTTCTGACTACATGGATAGCTCTTTCTGGGGGCCACCTTGCTGCCCAGGACCATGCCCAGTGGCCCATTCGTGGGCATGAGCACAAACCAATAGGACTTTTGCCATTTTGTCAAAACACAGGCTTTGGCCCGTTCAATGCTGGTCCTCTGCTGTCAAGGAGGCTGAAACTGTGTTTGATTATTGAACATGGGAATTCTATGTAGGGATGCAGGCTGTGGCTACAGGAGGCCAAAACAACTGGTGCAGTCAAATTGGCTCCAGACCTTGGTCAGTGCTTTGGCATGGCAGCAATGACAGTATCCAAAAGGCTTTCTCTCTCTTGTTCCTGTCTGAGTCTCAAAACAGCCAGATGAGGTCAGCAGGGCAGGTGTCAAAGAAGCATTTATGGGCAGCAATCATAGAAGCAAGTCTGGGAGTTTCAAAGACTTGGTGAAAATGTGAGGTTTTGCCAAAAAAAAAAAAAAAAAAAAAAAAAGCAAAACGAGTTAGCAAGAAATGTTTACTGAGTATCCGTTTTTGAGTTTTTTGAGTTTATTGGGAGCAAATGAATATAGCACAGAACTAGGCACATAGGAAAGGCTTATATAGTCAGGTTGGGGTGTCAAGAATTCCATGAGAGGGAATCTCGTGAGACAGTCTAACAAGTCATTGGATGGTCTGGTACAATCAAGGGCTGTAAGACTTCAGAGAAGGGAAGACATAAGTCAGTGACAAATGAAAGCTTCTTTTTTTTAATGTTTATTTATTTATTTATTTATTTATTTATTTATTTATTTTTATGAGAGAGCGCGCGAGAGCGCAAGGGGGGGGGGGAGGGGCAGAGAGCTAGGGGAACAGAGGACTGTGCACCGTCAGCACAGAGTCCGATGCGGGGCTCGAACCTACAAACCATGAGATCGTGACCTGAGCCGAAATCAAGAGTCGGTCGCTTAACCCACTGAGCCACCCAGAGGCTCCAAAAGGCTTCTGAAAAGAGGCAGGCCCAGTGGGGTGGAGTCGCTTCCAGGGTGGCGAAACAGGGGGCTGCTTTTGGAAAGTAGCAGGGATTTTAGTTGAAGGGGTCATCGAAGGCCTCAGATGCCCAAACACGAAGGGAAGGGTGTGGACTTGATGTGGTAGGCAGTGAGGAGCGGCTAACGTGTGGCAACGGAGGGGCAAGGAGGGGGAATGGAGTCAGAGTCCGACTGGGAGCCACGAAGAAGAATCCGGACTTAAATGGGCAGAACAGTCTGGGCTAGCAGGAGACCATGGGAACGAGGAGTGAGAGCCTGCTGGTCTCCAGAGCCTTTGCTTCGAGTAACCCCAAGAGTTTTCTCTTTGTTTTTGTTCCTTTCTTTTTTTAAAGTATAATTTATTGTCAAACTGGCTTCCACACGACACCCAGTACTCATCCCAACAAGTGCCCTCCTCAATGCCCGTCGCCTTAATTCCAGTATGGTTAGCATACAGTGTTGTATTAGTTTCAGGTGGACAATACAGTCATTCAGCGGTTTCATACATCACCCGGTGCCCATCACGACAAGTGCCCTCCTTAATCCCCATCACCTATTTCACCCATCCCCCCACCTCCTTCCCCTCTGGTAACCATCAGTTTGTTCTCTATAGTTAAGAGTCTATTTCTTGGTTTCTCTCTCCTGTCTCTCTCTCTCTCTCTCTCTCTCTCTCTTTCCCTTTGCTCGTTTGTTTTGTTTCTTAAATTCCATGTATGAGTGAAGTCATATGGTATTTATCTTTCTCTGACTTATTTCACTTAGCTTCATACCTTCTAGATCCAGCCATGTTGCAAATGGCAAGATTTCATCCTCTTTATGGCTGGATAATATTCATCGTATGTATACCACGTCTTCTTTATCCATTCATCTATCGATGGACACTTGGTCTCCTTCCATAGTTTGGCTATTGTAAATAATGCTGCTCTAAACACAGGGGTGCATGTATCCCTTTGAATCAATGTTTTTGTATTCCTTGGGTAAATACCCAGTAGTGCGATTGCTGGATCGTAACGTAGTTCCATTTTTAACTTTTTGAGGAAGCTCCGTACTGTTTTCCATGGTGGCTGCACCAGTTTTCTCTAGCATAAGTAATACCCCTTTCGTACAGGCACACGTGACCTGCTTTATTAAGACAGCCAGGCAAAATAACTTTCAAAGGAGAAAAACTGAGAGGTGATTCTCCATGTTACAAAATGGTTCTTCACCAGAGGATGCACAGGAGGTTGTTTGACTTAGAAACTCCCCTCAGTTTAGAATGCTTTTGGATTAGAACGGTAGGCTTTTTTGGATTTAGGAAGAACAACCAAAAATGATAGGGGAAAAGTTTTTTTAAATAGCTAAAGAGGGCGGGAAAACTTACAACTTATGAAAATACTAAGCTGCAGTAATTTTTTTTTAATTTTTTTTCAACGTTTTTTATTTATTTTTGGGACAGAGAGAGACAGAGCATGAATGGGGTAGGGGCAGAGAGAGAGGGAGACACAGAATCGGAAACAGGCTCCAGGCTCCGAGCCATCAGCCCAGAGCCCGACGCGGGGCTCGAACTCACGGACCGCGAGATCGTGACCTGGCTGAAGTCGGACGCTTAACCGACTGCGCCACCCAGGCGCCCCTAAGCTGCAGTAATTTTTAAAATAATTTAGTAAGTTGCAATGTATGAGGATTAACCAATAGTAATAATAATCACCATGTATCAAAGGCTTGCATATTACTAAATGATTTAAAGCCGTTACCCTGTTTGATCCTCACAACAGTCCTTTGAGATATATTTTACTATGTTCCCCCCATTTCAGAGATAAGGAAAATGATCCTTCAGGGTAGTTAACGAAAGCGCACAATATCCTTAAAATAACAAGAAAGAAACTCCCCTAAGTTATGTGCACGGTAGCGCCCGCCTCCCAAGGAGGCTTTGGGGTGCAGAGTAACAAAACACCCCCACAGTTCCACTCCTCAGCCCCTGCCCGGGGTTCCACTTGATGTAGCAGGTCTTAGGAAGCTTTTCAGGTGGAAGAAACGCCTCTCTCGGCCTGCACAGATTGGTCATGGACCTGGTCCAGCAGTGAACGGATTTTGTTGACATTTCAGCATAAAAGGTACAGAGAGAGACAGAGAGAGAGAGAGAGAGAGAGAGACAGAGAGAGAGAGAGAGGTCTGCAAAGGGGGGCTCGGGATTCAGTTCCCTGGGTTGTCCTGAGAATTGCTTTTCTAGATTTGAACATTTTCCTTTGGGGGAGAAAACCCAGTGCTGTGAAGTAGTTCCTCCATCTAGGTGCTTATTTCTGAGCTTATTTCTTGAGGGGTCCTGCGCTGTCGTGTTTGGGGTCCCCAGGCTAAAACTAAGATCCTGATCTTGTTGAAACTCTTGGACAGAAGCTAGGAGTAGGAAAATCCTGTTTAGTTGCTGTAAGCAGTTTGTAGCTTATAAGAGATAAAACCTTTGATATTCGTTTAGAACAAACTACAGTTAACTCTTGAGCAGCATGGGGGTTAGGGGTGCTGACCTCCTGTACGTTGAACAATCGGCATATAACTTTTGACTCCCCCCAAACTACTAATAGCCTGTTGTTGACTGGAAGCCTTACTGATAACAAAAAATAAATAAATAAAAACAGTCGAGGAACACACATTATTTATTTAAGAAAAAAATATCTGCATATAAGTGGACCCGTGCAGTTCAAACCCATGTTGTTCAAGGCTCAGCTGTATTCCTGTTTTAATGATGACGGCAGGCTCCTATATATTGAGAGCTTCCTGTGTACATAATATCATGTAAGTTTCACAAATCCTTAAAAGTGAGGTGTCAGTATTATCCCCCAGATAACGGAAGAGGACAGTGACAGAAAGAGAGGTTAAGAGACTTGACCAAGGCAAGGCAGTTAGCAAGTGGAGTGCTGGGATTTGAACCCATCATGTTCATGAGCGTGAAAACCTTTCCCCTGGAAACTGCAAATTCATTTCCCTGCAAATTTCAAGCAGAGACCCTACTGAAAACTAAAGTGTGGTTCAAGAAGTGAAAGTGGATTTGCGAGGAGAGAGATAGGATGTTGTCTACATGGGAGGCGGGGAATCATGTCTGCAGACTGGTTTGCTATGGGAGCAATTATATCTCAACTGGGGAGAGAACAAGGAAGCTGAGGGGATAACATGGAGTCCAACAGCCAGTCCCTTTAGCTGGGCTTGAGCCCTGAGGGGAGAGGGCCAAGGCCAGAGGCTTATCGGCTCCGGAAACTGCATCACCAGTAATACTGTTTCTAAACCCGGTTGTGGTAGAGTTGGGCAGAGGGGACACTCGGCTCGTTGCACTGACCTACACTGCTCTTGTGACTGGTATCTTTTGTTCCTATTTTCGAAGTGCTAATTGCTGGTATCGAAGGAAGCTTTTGATTTCTGTGTGTTCACTGTGTATCTAACTACTGTACTGAACTCCCATTAATTCTGATATAAAATTACAACTCACATCTCTTGGGTTGTGCAGCAGATATGCAAGCATATCGTGAATGTACACACGCGCACACACACACACACACACACACACACACACATCTTCATTTTACAGATTAAAGAAACTGAGTTTTGGAGAGGTTTAGTAACTCCCTCTAGGTCACACAGCTAATAAGTGACTGCACAGATTAAACAGTAGACCTACCTTCAGATCCTGAGACCTAAATCACTATACAATAACATTTCTCTTAGGGGCGCCTGGGTGGCTCCGTTGGTTAAGCATCTGACTTTGGCTCAGGTCATGATCTTGTGGTTCATGGGTTTCAGCCCTGCATCAGGCTCTCTGCCGTCAGCATGGAGCCCGCTTCTGATCCTCTGTCCCCCCCTCTCTTGTCCCCCTCCCGCTTGTGCTCTCTCCCTCAAAAATAAAAAGAAACATTAATAATAATAATAATAATAATAATAATAATAATGTCTTGCTTATTCATGTGACTTTTTTGTAAAAATGGAATGAAGCTCTTCATGTTCTTTGTAATCTCCTTTCACTTAATACACTGTAATAATTTACTTATATGCCTAAGTATTATTCAATAACATTTTAATGGATGCATAAATACCTTTGTCATGAGGGTAATAATTAACATTTATTGAGTACTTACAATGTGTCAGGCATCTCGACATAGACTATTTCTTTTTTTAAAAAAATTTCATGTTTATTTATTTTTCAGAGAGAGAGAGAGAGAGAGAGAGCATGAGCAGGGGAGGGGCAGAGAGAGAAGGAGACATAGAATCTGAAGCAGGCTCCAGGCTCTGAGCTGTCAGCACAGAGCCTGACGTCGGGCTTGAACCCACAAACTGCGAGATCGTGACCTGAGCTGAAGTCAGATACTTAACCAACTGAGCCACCCAGGCGCCCCGACATAGACTATTTCATATAAGTTGTATCTACATGACAGCAGGATCACTGGTTGTTGCAATCACATCAGTTCAAAAACTCTGGCCTGCTACTCTCCTACCTGGTAGTGCCCTAACCTGTCGCCCCCAAGCAGCTTTGGGGCGATGGGATCTGCATGGATCGCTATGTCATGTGATGCAAAATGCCCATGTCTTATTGACATGGGTAAAAAGCAAACAGCAAGCATCTGGGCTGGGCAGAGGGCATGGCAAGGGTGACAAGAGTGACCCTTGGTGTTGGCAGGGCTTCCTGGGGGGAACCTAGTGTTACTAGTATAAACAAGGGACAGAGAAAAACTATACTCTAGTTTCTTGGAAGCTTTGAGATGATACTGCAAGGAAAACCATGTCAGAGAAGAGATTTTAGGGGCTTCAGGAGCCAAAGAGGAACAGGCACCATTGGTGGGCTAGAGGGAGAAGATATAGGGAAGATATGAACATCAATATCTTGCTCATAAATGTGATCCTTTCCCATTGATGTACAATGACTACCTAATGCATCCTGGCTGCTACGGACTGAAGTATGTGCCCTCCCCAAATTCCCGTGTTGAAGCCCTCACCCCACAATGTGATGGTATTTGGAGACGGGCCTTTGGGAGGTAATTAGTTGAGATGAGGTCATGCAGGTGGGACCCTCACGATACGATTAGTGCCCTCATAAGAAGAGACACCAGAGAGCTTGCTCTCCCTCTCTCCCTGCTGGACATATACTTCAACTGATTCCCTACATTCTGAAAATGTTAGAGAAAAGTGGTTTATGCTTCTCCAATGGCTCTCAGAACAGCAGTAGAAAAATATATTTTATTCGTTCTTTTAAAGAACTCCATAAATAATTACCGAGTGCCTACTGTGTGCCAGGAACACTTCTCAACAGTGACCAAGGCAGGTGTGATGCTTTATTTTCAGACAGCAGGAGAAACCCGTGTACAATTTGGCGGCATGAACTCCATTCACAATGCCATGCAGCTCTCACTGCTATCTAGTTCCAAGACATTTTCATCACCCCTAAAGGAAATCTTCCCGTTAAATACTCCCCCCCCCCCACTTTCTTCCTCCCCACCGTCACCCCCCCAGCCCTATGAACCACTAATCTACTTTCTGGCTCTGTGGTTTTGCATAATTCTGGATATTTCACATAGCTGGGATCATATAATATGTGTCCTTTTGTGTCTGTGCTCTCACTCTAGCCGTGTTTTCAAGGTTCATCCATGTTGTAGCATGGATCACTGCTTGCTTCCCTTTAGGGGTGAATCATATCCCATCGTATGAGTAGACCACATTTTGTTTATCCATTCATCAGGTGATGACATTTGGGTTGTTTCCACCTTTTGGCTATTGTGAATGGTGCTGCTGTGAACATTGATGAACAAGTTTTTGTTTGGACATAGATTTCAGTTCCCTGGGGCATATCCCTAGGAGTAGAGTTGTGGGTCATATGGCAATACTATGCTTACTGAGGAATCAGGGAAAGGGCCCACTTTTATACTGAAGAGGAAAAACCACCCAGCAACCAAAAAACTAATCATTTGAAACTTTTTATTTTTTAACATGTTTAAACATTGTAAGTAGTCTGGCCACATTTGTGACAAAATGGATCCTCCTCTCAAGGAGGCTCAAAGTGAGCCATTCAGTGCATGCTCGTTTCTACAATTAGAAAAACCACACAAACACCAGTTGCTATTGGCCGGCCACGGTGATACCCTCGCAATCTGTGAACACCCTCAGGACAAAGGCTCATCTGAGTCACCTCTGTTATCCCAGCGCCTGGCACAGTCAACATTTGTTGGTGGAAGGAGACAAGAATGCCACCCAGCCCCCTGGGAGAGGTGATCTTGGGCGCCCTCTCTTGTCCCCATGTCTTCACAGGGTCCAACCGGGCTTGATAGCACATTCCACATACACAAATGGGCAAATCTCAGAAACTGATGCTTGTCAGACCCGGGTATTCTGAATCTTGTTTTGAACAACATGATCGTCATTCCCTTGGGCGATCTCCTGGTGTCCGATGGTTTGCCTTTCTCCACTGTAACATGGCAATCCTGTTACTGGTTTCTAGTCACCTCACAGGATGGTGGGGAGACTCAAAGCAGATATGGAAGCTGGATGTATGAACATCCCTGGGCCTGTGGAGTTCTCCCCAAGTGGGCAGTGACTGGGCATGATCCCCTTTGGAGCCTGTCACTGCTGTTGACATCGAGAATACTGGTGTGGGAACAAATGCTGTCTTTGTCACGAGCTCAGCTACAGGGGCCTCTCCTTCCCTAAGCTGGCAGCTGAGGCTAAGCACTTGAGATCCCTGGGCCAGCTGTTGTGAAGTAAATGCCAGGCAGTAGGTAAGGCAGGATTCGGAGCTGGGCAGACAGCCAGGCTAGAGTGAGAGCACAGATGGAGGGGGGGGGGGGGACGCAAAACATAACAAACAAGTATTTTCCAAGGGGGGGTAAA
>NW_024420481.1:343596-355677 GCF_014898765.1 Herpailurus yagouaroundi
GGGGGGGGGGGGGACACAAAAGTTGGCAAACAAGTATTTTCCAAGGGGGGGTAAAAAATACAATTTTGCTTCCTAAGTAGACAAAGCACCAAAGGGGGCAGGGAGGAGGGCTGCCTAAAAATTCCTGTTTTAACTCACTATCAGCGAAAGAAGATTCTAATACCAGAAAGGCACTGTGAGCCGTGTTTCCCGAGGAGGCTTGCCTGGGAACACAGAAAGATAGCCACACCCTTTGAAGTTTGCTGGGAGCTTACAAAGGGCAGTGTTGTTTCCACTGAGGAAGAATGATAGCCCCGCATAATGGTGTCCTTCTTCTCCAAACCCCAGACCTTATGTGATGAGGGGCAAGTGAGCCTGCAGGCCCAAGCAAAGGGGGAGGGGGGAATGCTCGGCAAGACACGCATGCTTTTAGCTTGCTTCCGAGTCAACATGGAAGGTCTTCCTAGGAAGATGGTATGGTCCAAGTCAGGAGTCTGGTTCCACTCTATTCCTAGGAGGACTGCTAAACCATACCAAGATGCCTTGTTCATTTGACGATGGCTGATAAAAATTTCCAGATGGACATATCTTCCATCATGCTTGATAGACGTCGGTGAAACATGGTGTGAACTTAAAGGTTATAGGGATAAAAGATCATTGAGAAAAAAATGGCTAAACCCATGGTTTTAAATCAGAATGGGAATGGGTAGGATTTCCAGTGCTGGGATTCCTATCGCACAAAAGGGGAAGGTCAGTAGGCTGGCAATAGCTGTCAAAGGCAGCTCGTCCACCAGTTATTAGGAAACAGAGCCCCCAAATTGAGCTTTAACATCGCCCTGACCAACTTCAGGATGCCTGTGGTATTGCATCATGCATGCGTATGTCAGGGACCACTTCCAAAATTCTGACTCATTTCCCAGGCCAATGAAACCATGTCAGCATATGAGTTTCATTCCTGGTGTCATCCCAGGGAATTTTTGTCAGCCCTGGTGCCTGGGAATGATTCCATTAGACCTGGGAGGAGCGGTGTGGTGCCATGGCAAGAGCCAGGCGAAGCCCTAAGCTCCAGCCCTAGCTCTGTCGCCAATTAACTGTCATTCCAAGTGAGTCTTTTAACCAATCTGTATCTCGGTTTCTTCAGCGGTTAGAAAGAGACTGTTTAATGAGATGATTTCGTCCCTTCTGGCTTTAAAAATAAAAACGTCTGTTTCTTTGTGCTGAATTTGACAAAAGATCGTTGTGGATATGCAGATCGTCTGTTTGATCATTTTTTTTTTTTTGAGGTCTGTAAGGAGTCTTGAAGATCATCTAGTCCAACAACCCCTTTGTCGTACAGATGTATAAACTGAGAGCCAGAGAGGAGAAGGGAGTTGTTCAATTAGTGCAGAATCAAGGTTTAGAGATCAGGTTTCTCGATTCCCAGTCCAGTGCATTTTCCACTACATTTATTTTTAAATCAGAGTAATGCATGAGCATGGTTCAAAAATACCAAATAGTACAAGAGAGCTTGGAACAAAAAACAACAGTTCTCGGCCCCACCCCTAGTCCCACTCCTCAGGGGCAACCATTTTTAACAGATTCTGTTTTCAGTTCATCTGGTGGTTACTTCGGCATCACTAAATAATATGCCTCTACTCCTATTTCTTGGTTTATCCATTTTGGATCTTATCTACTGACTCCCGGCTATAAAAAAAAAATGAGCTCACTTAACATTACTCCCAACCTCCCCTCTTTCCTCCACCTCCCCATGTTTGATAGTGTTATCTTTATGAGATTTTTTTCATTCACTTTTTAAATTTTTTTTTTCAACGTTTATTTATTTTTGGGACAGAGAGAGACAGAGCATGAACGGGGGAGGGGCAGAGAGAGAGGGAGACACAGAATCGGAAACAGGCTCCAGGCTCCGAGCCATCCGCCCAGAGCCCGACGCGGGGCTCGAACTCACGGACCGCGAGATTGTGACCTGGCTGAAGTCGGACGCTTAACCGACTGCGCCACCCAGGCGCCCCTCATTCACTTTTTAAAGTAACATATGGTAAAATTTACTATTTTTGGTGTATAGTTAGTTTTATGAGTTAAGACAAGTATATAAAGTCATGTAACTACCACCACAATCAAGATATAGAACAGTTCATTACCCCCCACCGCCCAAATTTTCCCATGCTGCCTTTTGTAATCAGTCCAGCCTTCTACCCCCAACCCCAGATAACCACTGCCCTGTTTTATGTTGCTATAATTTTGCTTTTTCCAGAATGTGATAGAAATGGAACAATGGAGTATGTGATCTTTTGAGATTGCATCTTTCACTCAGTATAATTACTTTGAGATCCATGTATCAGTAGTTCATTCTTTTGTATTACTGAGTAGTATTCCATTGCATGGATGTACCACAGTTTATGCATTCACCAGGTGAAGGACGTTTCGGTTGTTTCCAGTTTGATAGTATTATTTTTAGCCATTCCATTGGCTACCTTTTCAATTGCAATCGTATTCTTAAACCCATATTTCTTGAGCCATCATCCACTATCTACGAAGTAGATCTTCTTCAGCATAGTAAATGCTTTTGATTGGATTTTAAACATGATGCTTTCATTCATTTACACTCGGTTTTAACTCAATTTCATTTGAGGGTGTAACTTTTCGTGGGGGTCGGAGGGGTGGATTAAATGCTATCCAGCAGCCCTATTCAGGGCTACAGCTCTTCTAAATGGCTCCTGTAGCATAGAGGGCCTTCTCTAGTAACAGACGTGCTTGTTGCTGGGAAGATATACATGTACTTTCTTTTCTGACCGTTGCTAACTCAGATAGTAATTTTGGGGAAAAAGACCTTTCTTCATGTGGATTTCAGCTTTTGTCTGTCATGCTTTTTCTGTTCCAGCTGCCTTCACCAGCGAGCACAAAGCCACATTTCAAAGGAGACTGACAAATTATCCCCAGCTGCCAGAAGGAGGTTAGCTTTCTGTGTGTTCTGTGTCCCCCTTCTCCGATAACCAACAGGTTAATTTTCTAAAAGGAACTGACAAAAGCAGAAATTGTCTTTTTACCCCAAATGGGGTTTTTTTTTGCCCTTTTAAAAGATGTGAATTTGTAATATTCCTCTCCATTCGTGCCCAAATGTATGCTGGGAAATACAGCATAAATGATCACTACTGAACGTTTATTATTTGCAAGATTCACATTAATGCATTTTTAAAGTGTTTACCAGAGCCAAATTATTTTTTAAATTTGTTAGCACAGTGTCTTTCCTCAAAGAGTAGCCATTTAAAGACTGAATGATATCAGCCTTGGCTATAGGGATGTGCATGTTGTTCTATTTCACTTGCTTTTTGAACATTCTTTGTGTATGTACCTTATCTACTTAGCATTTACACTGCATAACAGGAGTGAGTCTAATACCTGCACAGTACCCTACACATAATAGGTGCTCAGCAAATGCCTTTTAAATTAAAATGGTCCAAAATAGTGTTATGTATACATGAGGGTGAAGTATTCTGGACGAATGCAATGAAGCAGGCACTCTCGAACACTACTGGGAATGCAAATTGGCACAACTCTCCCACAGGGCACTTTGACAACATGTGCCAAAACCTTAACAACGTTCTTCTTCTTTCACCCAGTTATTCTCTTTCTAAGGACTTATCCTAAAAAAAAAAAAAAATAATAGAGATGCACAAAAAAATATAAATATGAGGAGATTCATTGTAACATCTTTTAAAATAGAGGAAAAGTAGAAGCAGCTTAAAAGTTGTCCTTACTACGAAATTCTATGCAGTAACATTTATGCCATGAAATGCTAGTTATTTACAATCCTGTTTAGAAGATACACAATGAACATACAATATGATCCCATGTGCGTGCACTCGCTCGTGTGTGTGTGTGTGTGTGTGTGTGTGTGTGTAGAAAAAAGAAGACTGAAAAGAAATAAATAGAAATATTAATACGGGTTACCTCTTTCATTTTCTAATTTCTGTAATTTCCAAATTCCTTACAATGAGCTTGTATTACGTTATAATCTGAAAAATATCTTTTCCCCTTGAAAGAAATAAAGACTATTTCTGATAGATTGAGGGCTTATACTCATAAAGCCCTAGCAGTAAGATATGGAACCATTTCTCAAACCAAGATCAACCCTTCAGATGTCATGTGGAAAGTCACAGCAGCGTTTAGTTTTCAGAAAGACAAAATGAAACCCAGAAGTCTCGTGTTTAAGCATTATGAGCCCAAGTTTGGTATTGAAGGGCAAATGTGTTCATCCTTTTCTCTAGGCCTAGTTAGATTTCATCCTTCTCTCTTCTCATCCGCACCCCTTTTTCAACTGTATAGATATGTGGAACAAATGTTGAGCAAACTGGAAATAAATAAAATCCAATGGCTTTAAAATACCACAAAGCCCTCCCTTCCTGTGTACTAATGGCTACCTGCCCACTGTACTCCCCAGAGTATAGGGCTGGAATCAGCCAAACTGGAGGCTTTTCTGATTCAAGCGTGAATACTGCAAATGCTCACAAGAGAGAAAAACTTCTGTCCGTAAAGATTGAGACACAACACGTACAACCTTCTCTCTCCCCTGCGTTCTTAGTTTCATATAATATAAACTAGTGAGCTCTGCTGGGGGCAAAAAAAAAAAAAAAACTAAGTAAAAAATCATAGAAGGTGATACAGTAAGGACTATTCAGAGAAATCTCAGAATCCTAGAGCTTGAAGGAAAACATTCCAACAAGCATAGGCCTCCTTCCAAATACCAGACACTATGCCAGCTTATCTCATAACAACTATCTAGCAATGCATCCCATTTTACAGATGAGGAAATCAAAGCCCAGGGAGGGGTTGTAAATTGCCTTAAATCAGTTGGTTGCCTACAAAGTTTGGGCTAGGTCCTACATCTTCTGGAGACTCAGATGAAAAGATGGGGTTTTCTAGTATAATCTTCCCCTCAGTTCCAAACAGTCCAAATATTTACTGTGCAGTTGTGCTTGGGTATTTTGTTAATAGCTCGGGCTAATCAGGTCCAAAATCAAACTCACAGCCTTCCCCTTGTCTCCCAGTCACCCAGAATCCAAACCAAAATCTGATTGTTTTCTTACTCTCTTTCACCCCACTCTGTAAACAAGTCCTGTCAGGTTTTCCTTCAAAAAAACCTCCAGATCCTATGCAACTCATAAGACAACCCAACCTTCACCTCCTTAAGAAATCTCTCATCCGGGAGCAGTTAGCATTTGGTCAGCAGCATTACTCCATGTGACAAACCTATATTGAGTGTCTACCATACGCCAGGTCCTGAGATGGATAATTCGCTTGTTGTAGCTCCCCAACTAGACATTAAAAACTCTGGGAGTCTAGAGTATGAGTTTCTCCACAGCCTTTTACGTACCTATTGCAGCTCTGGGCACGTATTGAAGACTTGTTTGTTCAAGAGTAGAACAGATTTAAGGGATCTGTCACCAGCTTGGCAGCTGGAGAACTCTGGGGATGCCTTAATCTGTGGTTCTTCGTCAACATCTCACAAGCTACAAGGGTATGATCCACTCATTCAATGAAGACAGCATATCCAAATGTAGCTTTTTAACACCATACCTTAACAAATAAGTAATGCGATTTAACTAATATGAGATGTGGGATCCTCAAAGTCAACTGGGGACTTCTGCCTCCAAGAAGATGGAGTAGATACACTGTTCCCCATTCCGTCCACTAAGTACAACTAAGAACCCTGGACATTATATGTAAAACAAACATGAGAAGACCAATAAAGGTGCAGAGAAGAAGGCCGACTGGCTAAGGACCTCACGAACCAAAGAATGACATGGTAATGCGTTCAACAGTTACTGTTCTATACCACAGGAAAAACTGTGACTCCCACCTCACCCCTGCCAGCAATGGCCAAATGAGGAGCCTGACCTTCTACTCCAACCCGGCAGTAACAGGGCAATATCCCCTCCTTTCCCCTCCCAGAGTAGCATCAGAAAAAAAAAAAAAAAAAAAAAAACCAGCTAAAACAGGGGGTTTGAATAAGATCCAGGGTTTTATTACATAATACCCAAAATGAACAGTATTCAATTTAAAATCATTCATTACACCGAGAACCAGGAAGATCTCAAACTGAATGAAAAAACACAATCAGTAGATGCCAAAACCAAGATGACAAGGATGTTGCCATTATCTAATGAAGATTTTGAAGCCGCTGTCATAAAAATGCTTTACTCAGCACCTACAAACATGTTTGGAACAAATAAAGAGAAAGTCTCAGCAAAGAACCATAAAGTCTCAGTAAACAAGAATATACAGAGGAGAACCAAATGGCCATTTTAGAACTGAAGACCTCAGTGGCTAGGCTCAAAAGAACAGAGGAGACAAATGAAAGAATCAGAGAATTTGAAGATATAACAATAGAAATTACGCAGAGAGAAAATAGACTGGAACTCAAATGAATAGTGCTTCAGGAACCGGTGATGCTGTAAGAAAAGAGGAAAAAGAGAAAAGCTGAAAATTTCCAAATTGGGGGAAAGGTAGAAAAATACATTCAAAAAGTTGAGAGAACCCCAAACAGGATGACTCCAATGCACACTCAGACATATCATAGCCAAACTTCCGAAAACTAAAGACAAAGAAAAAAATCTTGAAAGCAGACAGAGGAGAAAAGATATTACTTACAGGAAAACAATATTTTGAATAAGGAAATTGGCACCTTTTTCAAGTGCTACACCTGCCAACCCAGAATCCTATATCATGCAAAAGTATCCTTCAGGAATGAAAGGCAAATAATGACATTCTCGGATGAAAAAACTCTAAGAGAATCTGTCACCATCGCACCTACCCTAAATGAGCAGCCAAAGGATGTTCTCTAAACAGAAATGATTAAAGAAAAAAAAAAAAAAGAATTTCTTGGAACATCAGGAAGAAAGAACACAATGAAAACGTGAATAAATTAAATAGACTTTCCTTCCCCTCTTGAGTCTTCAAAATTATGTTTGGTGGTTGAAGCAAAAATTATAACACTGTCTGATTGAGTTTTAAATGCATGTAGAGGAGATATTTAAAATAATTATATTATAAACTGGGGAGGGCAAAGGGACATAAATGAAAGTAAGTTTTCTACACCTCCCCAAACTGGTAAAATAACACCACCATTAGACTGTGATAATTTATGTATATACAATGCAATACCTAAAGGAACCACTAAAATCTATACAAAGATATACACTCAAACCATTACAGATAAATCCAAATGATATTCCAAAAAATATTCAAGTGACCCACAGGAATGCAGAAAGAAGAAAAACAGAGAAATGAAAAACAGAAAACAAAAAATAAAATGGCAGACACAGACCCTAATATATCAACAATAATGTTAAATGTAAATCATCTAAATGCATCAATTAGAAGACAGAGATTGGCAAAGTGGATAAGAAAAACATCACCCAACAATATGCACTCTAAAAGAAACTCACTTCAAATATAATAATATAGGGAGATAGAGAGTAAAATGATGGAAACACATATCTTATGCAGACATTAATCAAAAGAGAGCATGGGTGTCTCTGGCTCTATTAATATCAGATAGGCTTCGGATTGAAGAAAATTAGCAGAGACAGAGTGGGACATTATATGTGACAATGATATAATGATAAAATGGTCAGTCCATGAGGAAGATGTAGCAATGCTAAATGTGTATGTGGCAAACAACTGAGCTGTTTTTGAAGCAAAATATGTGAAGCAAAAACTGATAGAACTGAAAGGAGAAACAGATAAATCCCAATTGCAGGTAGAGATATAAACACCCCTCTCTCCATAATTGATAGAACAGCTAGGCAGAAAACAAAGACATAAAAGAACTTAACAATACCATCAACCAACAGGGTCTAATTGACAGTTATAGAACACAATTATCCAACACCAGCAAAGTACACATTCTTTTCAAGTACCCATGGAACTTGACGGACCACATTCTGAACTATAAAACAAACTTAAACATATTTAGAAGAATTAAAACCACACACAGTGTGTTCTCTGACCATAATGGAATCAAATTAGGAATCAACAACAGAAAGGTAACAGGAACATATTCAAATACTTGAAATTAAATGACATACTTCTAAATAATCCACAGGTCAAAGAGAAAGTCTCGAGAGAAATAAAAAATACATTGAACTAAATTTCAAATAAGAACGCAACATTTCAGGGGCACCCGGGTGGCTTAGTCGGTTAAGCATCTAACTCTTGATTTTGGCTCAGGTCATGATCTCACACAGTTCGTGAGTTTGAGCCCTGTGTCAGACTCCACACTGTCAGTGCGGAGCCTGCTTGGGATTCTCATTCTCACTCTCAATCTCTCTCTCTCTCTCAATAAGTAAATAAACTTTAAAAATGCAACATTTCAAAATGTGCGGGACACAGCAAAAGCCATGCTGAGAGGGAAATTTATAGCACTAAATACATACATTAGAAAAGAGGAAAGGTCTGAAATCAGTAAATCTAAGCTCCCACCTCTAGAACCTAGAAAAAGAAGAGCAAAACAAACACAAAGGAAACAGAAGGGAGGAAAAACCATAAAGAGCAGAAATCAATAACATTGAAAAGAGGAAGACAATAAAGAAAATCAATGAAACAAAAAGCCATTCCTTTGTAAAAGTCAATAAAATCAACAGATTTCTAGCAAGACTGACAAAGATAAAAGAGAGAACAAATAACCAATATCAGGCCAAAACAGAAGATATTACTATCGACCCTGCAGACATCAAAAGGATAATAGGGGAATCTGAAAAGCACAAGCTACCACAACTCACCAAAAAGAAATATAGTTAGTAGCCCTATAACTATTAAGCAAGTTAAATCCATAATTTTAAAGCTCCCCCAAAAGAAATCCCTAGGCCCGGATGGTTTCACAAAGAATTCTACCAAACGTTTGAAGAAAAAGTAATGGCCATTATACATAATCTCTTCCAGAAATTAGAAATAGTGGGAACATTTCCCTATTCATTTCATGAAGCTAATATTACTCTGGTACCAAAACCAAAGCTAGTACGAGAAAACTACAGATTAGTATCCCTCATAAATATAGATGCAAAAAATTCTTAACAAAATAGCAATAGCATATATTCAGCAACACAAAGGAATTCTATGCCATGACCAAGTGGGGTTTATTCCAAATATGCAAGTCTGGTTCAATATTCAAAAATTAATCAATGTAAACCACCATATTAACAAGCGAAAGAAGAAATATGACATGATTGCATCCATTGATGCAGAAAAGGCACTTGGCGAAAGTTAACATCCATTCCTGATACAAATCTCTCAGCAAATGAGGAATGGAGGGGAACTTCCTCAACTTGATAGAGGGTGTCTACAAAAATACCTACAGCTAACATTACATTTAATGATAAAAGAACTGAATGCTTTCATCCTAAGAACAGGAAGAAGGCAGGCATGTCCACTCTTACCACTTACTCAACATAATGCTGGAAGTTCTAGCCAGTACAATAGGGTCAGAAACGAAAATAGAAGGCGTACAGATTAGAAAGGAAGAAATGAAACTTTTCCTATTTGGTGATAACATGATTATCTATATAGATAATTCCAAGGAATCTATTTTTAAAACTTCTAAAACTAATAAGTGAGTTCAGCAAGGTCACAGGATAAAAGATAAACATATAAAAATCATTATATTTCTATATAAATGCAATTAATACATGGACACCAGAATCAAAAATACAATACCATTTGTAATTGCCAAAAAAAAAAAAAAAACACTTGGATATATCTAACACAATATACACAAGACTTATATGCTGAGGGGCGCCTGGGTGGCTCAGTCGGTTAAGCATCTGACTCGTGGTTTCGACTCAGGTCATGATCTCACGGTTCGTGAGTTCAAGCCCCGCATCAGGCTCTGTGCTGACCGTGCAGAGCCTGCTTGGGATTCTCCGCCTCCCTCTCTCTCTGCCCCTCCCCTGCTCACTCTCTCTCTCTCTCTCTCTCTCTCTCTCTCTCTCAAATGAATAAACTTAAAAAAAAGGACTTACATGTTGAAAACCACAGAATGCTAATGAAAGAATAAAAGATCTAAAAAAAATAGAGAGACATAGCACATTCATGGGTTTGAAGACACAGCATAGTAAAACTATCAGTCTCTCCAAATTGGTGTACAGGTTTCACATAATTCCTACTCAAAATCCCGGCAAGACTTTTGTTGGATTTTATCTAAAATTTATACAGAAAGTCAAAGGAACTAGAATAGCTAAATTTTAAAAAAGCATGAAGTAGGAGGAATCAGTTGGCCCTATTATCTATCTATAGTCTGTGTAGTATTGGCAGGAGAATAAACACACAGACCAATAGAACAGAATAGAATCCATAAATAGACTTACATAAATATGCCCAACTGATTTTTTAAAGTACAGATGCAGTTCAATGAAGGAAAGATAGATTTTCTGACAAACAGTACTGGAGAAATTGGATAGCCATAGGCTAACAGAAAAAAAAAAATAACCTTGTAGTAGTCAGGGTTCTCTTGAGAAACAGAACCCAGAGAGAGGGAGGGAGGAAACGAGGCAGGGAGAGAGAGAGAGACTAGAGAAAGAAAGAGAGATTTATTTTTAAGAGATTGGCTCATGTGATCGTGGAAGCTGGTAAGTCCAAATCTTCAGGATGGGCTAGCAGGCTGGAGACCCAGGGAAGCACTGATGTTGAAGCTAAAGTCCAAAGGCAGTCTGCTGGAGAATTCTCTCTTCCTTAGGAGAGGTCAGTCTTTTTCTTAAGGCCTTGACCCGATTAGTTGAGGTCCACCTATATTAAGGAGGGTAATCCGCCTTATTAAAAGTCTCCTGAATTAAATGTTAATCTTTTCTTTATTTTTAAAAAAAATTTTTTAACGTTTTTTTATTTTTGGGACAGAGAGAGACAGAGCATGAACGGGGGAGGGGCAGAGAGAGAGGGAGACACAGAACCGGAAGCAGGCTCCAGGCTCTGAGCCATCAGCCCAGAGCCCGATGCGGGGCTCGAACTCACGGACCTCGAGATCGTGACCTGAGCTGAAGTCGGACGCTTAACCGACTGAGCCACCCAGGCGCCCCTTAATCTTTTCTTTAAAAAAAAAAAAAAAAAAAAACCTTCACAGCAACATCTAGGTGTTTCACCAAATATCTGGGTACTGTAGCCTAGCCAAGTTGATACATAATTAACTATCACAAATTTCGTCCTAAGTCTCATACCTTATACAAAAAATAACTCAAACTGGGTCATGGACTTAAATGTAAAAAACTATGAAACTTGAAAAACATAGGAGAAAATCTTCAGGATCTAGGGCTAGGCAAAATTCATAGACTTGATCCCAAAAGCATCACGTATAAAAGGAAAAATCAATAAATTGGACCTGATCAAAACTGAAAACTTTTGCTCTGTGAAAACCTTGGTAAGAGGATACAAGGACAAGCTACAAAGTGGGCAAATGTATTTGCAAACCATCTATCTGACAAATGACTCCTATATGAAGAACTTTAAAAAACTGAACAGTATAAAAACAATCCAATCAGAAAACGAGCCAAGGACATGAAGAGACTTTCCAGCAAAGAAGAAATATAGATGGTAAATACATGAAAAGATGGTCGCTATCATTAACCATTAGGGAAATGCAAATGTAGACCCCAATGAAGTGTTACTACACGCCGATTAGAACAGCTAAAACAAAAAATAGTGACAATACCAAAAGCTGGCGAGAATGTAGAGAAACCAGATCTCTCAGGCACTGTTGGTGGGAATGTGAAACGCTGCAGCCACCCTGGAAAATAGTTTGGCAGTTTCTTATAAAACTAAACATGCAATTACCATAGGACCCAGCAATCATGCTCCTGGGCATTTATCCCAGAGAAATGAAAACTTATGTCCACACAGAATCTTATACATGAATGTTTATAGCAGCTTTATTTGTAATAGCCAAAAACTGAAAACAACCAAAATGTCCTTCGATAGGTGAATAATTGAACAAATTGTGGCATGATGGGGAAAGGAATGGCCACCAAATCGGATGGATCTCAAGGGTATTACCCCGAGTGGCAAAATCGTTTGCACGAAGATCTCCATCCCTCACTCTCTACCCCTCACCCCCACCCC
>NW_024420481.1:355777-368712 GCF_014898765.1 Herpailurus yagouaroundi
GGATTCAGTTCCCTAGGATTTAAAAGACAAATTAGCCAAAAGAAGCACCTCATGCTATGAGATCCTGCTTCTTTTGACTCATTTTCAAAGATGAAAGATGGATGGGGCGCCCGGCCGGCTCAGTTGGAAGGGCATGAGACTCTTGATCCCGGGGTCTTGAGTTCAAGTCCCACGTTGGATGTAGAGACCACTAAATTAATTAATTAACTAACTTAAAAAAAAAAAAGATGAAATACAAAGACCCACCTGAGTTGTGCTGAGATGAAGGGAGCAGGAAGAAGAGTAGCAGGAAAGAAGGGAAGATAAAACCAAAAGAGTTGCAGGGACAGGATTGTGTTGACCTGTGCTCCAGCTCTGTAGCTTTGGTCTTAGGCATTCCACTGACACGTGCTCGCTATCTTTCCCATCTGCAGCCCCAGTTCTGAGTCTGCAAACTGATATGGAAATGTCTTTTCTTGAGGGAAGCCTTGCCAGACCCCAAGACTGGGTTAGATCCCTGTGTTATACACTCTCATAACACTTGAACCTAAGCTTGGTGTCATTTATCACAGTTGTAATGACATGTTTTGAGATTAACTATCTGATGTTATATAACGACGTGTGAGTTTTTCTGTTTAATGTGTCTCTGACTTGGGACTGCAAACTCTATTAGCATAGGAACCCTGGCTCAGTTAACGTTTTTTTTTTTTTAAGTTTATTTATTTATTTAATCTCTACACCCAACATGGGGCTCAAACCCATGACCGCGAGATCAAGAGTTGCATGCTCTTCCAGCTGAGCCAGCCAAATGCCCTGTGTCTTAGTTCACTTTTATATATTCCAGCACCTAAAACAGTGCTGGTCTGGAGAAGGTGCTCAGTACATATTTGTTGGATGAGTGAAAGGGAGGTAACAAGACCCAGATTGAATTAAGCATAGTTACTTAAAATCATATTAAGGAATGTAAACTTTGATTTGTATTTATTTTCTGTCTTACAAAAATAGGAAAAACATTACTTACCCCACTTACCACATCAGATAAGACTGAGTAGATATGAAAATGCTCTGGAGTAAAAAGCACTGTTCAACGACATGGGCTAATACTAATAAAGTGATGGCTTCATACCCTTTGAGCTTTGCAGGCCCATTGCACATTCTTTGAGGCATGAAATCCAAGCCGTGGATGTGTGATGAAAATGTGGACATCAGTGCTCGTGTGGCCATCATTGGGGGGTTCTTTCCACCCACCAGGGATCCCTCCAACCCCTCCAGTAGAGCCCAAGGGTTGGTGGAGCCATTTGCTAGTTCAGAGTGCCTGTCCAGGTTAAATAAGGACTGGTACGTATCAAAAATTATGGTTTCTATGACCTATATTTATTTCCCCCAAGGGAAGAACTGAGTTAGTTGCAAGACCACAGAGATGCGAGAGGAGAGACTCTCCTTTAGATTTTGATCTTAGGATCCAAATGCTGTCCATCAGGCTTCTCCAGATTTTCCATGCCCTGTCACTCACATTGGAGCCCTCCCCACCAGCCAGTAACGAAGCACAGATTCTCCCAACGGGAAGGAGGGGGGAGGAGTCACATGTTACACGTCAGTACATTTCAGGGACAAGCCCAACCTGTTTAGCCTTTAACACATAAGCTTGGCTTTTCTTCTCAATATCCCATGATTCAGCCCCAGGCCACCTAGGCTTCCCCCATGCCCTAGTCCCTTAGGAGAAACAAGGTCCTTGCTGGCTAAGTTCCACATTCGGTCCCCAAGTTACAGTGCACTCTGTAACTCCCCACAGCCACCTGACACCAGAGCTGTTGCTCAACCCTCCCGGTTCCCACGCCTGTGGTGCTTGAATTAGCTTCTCCCTGCCCCCCCCCCCCCCCGCCGCACTAAGTCAACCTCTTCCCAAGCGCGTCTTCTGCTTTCTGCTGTTCTTAACTGAATCCATCCCAGGTTTCTCCTCACCTTCTCCAGCCCGAGCTCTCTGTGTCCTTGAGTATTCCTCGGGCCCCCTTTTCCTTTGCTGACCGGATGAGAGTGGCTTTCAGCAAAATAGCTAGAGCTGGGAGTGACGAATCAAATCGTACTCCACGACGATCTGTGCAAGGCCATTTTATGCTACTTTTCTACGTGCGTACTTTTTGTGTATGAACCTTATTCCAAGTGCTCTGGAAAAAAAAAAAAATACAAGCACCAGAGCCTTATACATTGGGCTTTTCTAGGCTCAACTGCATTTTTGTAAGCAAGGAAAAAAAGGTGTATCAGTTCTTAAAACCAAGAAATACGTTGGCAGTTGAATGAAGTGAGAGAAAAGGATCATTGGGAAGCATCTGGCTGGCGCCACCCCTCACCCCTGGCCCCTTTCTGTGGTGTGCCTGGGCCCTCTCTTTATGAAACTGTCCGAGAGAACCAAGGGGTTTATCCTGTTGGGACCCACGAGGGGAGGCTTCATGAGAGAGGTATCTTCCATGACTTCTGGGGGAGAGAGAACCAGCTCTGGAGCCATCTCACCAGGCCTCAGCCCTGGTCACTTGCTAGGATGTGACCCACAGGCACAAGTGATGTAAACTCTCTGGGCCTCGGTTTCCTTCTAACACGGGGATGATGACAGTGCCCACCTGAGAATGTCCTGGACGGTAAATGAGGCAAGGCTCGTAAAGCCCTGGGTGCTGTGTTTGGCATATTGTAAGTGCTCAATAAATGTGAGTGAGGAGGAGGGGGGGGGAAGAAAGAGAAGGAGAAAGTGAGGAGATGACCTTGGATTCCACCAAATCAAAGGGGCCTGGCCACCCCTCTGTCTCCTTCCCCTGCTCCCCTCCCTCGACTCAAGGCTCCCTGCCTTTACCGGCCAAGACTGTGCTCCTGGGTACAATGTCACTCTCACCCTCCTGCAATGACCAAATCGCTTTAAGGCGGATGCTGTGCGTTTTTGCAGATGAAGCCTGAGCTTGTGTTGGCTTATGGCGAATTTTAAAATTTCGAAGATTATGAGCTTGTTTACTAAATAAATATGTGCATTTGGATCTGTTCCGTCCTCCCTTGCAGATGCCTTGTCCCCCTCCCGTTGCTGTGGGCTCCAGAAGCGGGGAAGGGGGGGGGGGCAGTGGGGTGTGAAAATGCCAGTTGTTGGTCTTCTTGGACCCAAAAATTATTTACAGAGCTCAGGCTTTATAGTCAGGAAGGAGTTCTTTTTTTTTTTTTTTTTTAACAGAAATGGGCAAATCCTAGATACTCTGTGTATACAAACCTCCTTTCCAAAAGTTATGAAAGGACATTTTAACTTTAAATGAGTGCCCTGTTGGTGATACATTCTCACTGCTAAGTTCCATCACAACGTGGCCTTGAGGGGAAGGTCACACGGAAATTGCCACCTTTGGGTCCTGAAATCCGCCAGCAATGCTGTGCCTCCGGAAGTAGGCAGAGGTCCTTCTCTGTGCCTCTGGTTCACTCTCCCACCCCTTTTGCATCTAATGTCAAAGCATAAGCCGGTAACATATACCGAGGGATAGAATTCAGCCCAGGGTCAGGTCACCTTGAACAGTTCTGTACAGAAGTCCAACTTTCAATTCTACCCCCCATGGAAGTTGTCCCCTCCTGCAGCTGCTCTCCACCAGCTGCCTGGCCAGCTGCTATGAGGCCCAAATTACCTCCACCTCCGGGTCCCATCCATACACTCCCTGGGGCTCGTTCGCCCGGCCCATGAGCTGGAATTGCCCATATCGGAAGTCAGCCCTGGTTTTCTCCAGCATTTTTTATTTTCACAAAAAAAGGGCAACTTCTAGACACCCCGCACTCTCAGCACATGGGGCATGAGATGAAACAAAAGCTTGCTGAATCAGACCCCAAGAACCAAATCGAGCCAGAGATGATGTGAGCGTGGAACCAATCAGGAAGTTACATGTGTTCAAAAGGACTGGCTTAATGGGTCTCTTTAAAATATATATATATTTTACTTTTAATCACATCATGTAGGGTAGAACCCTCACTCTCCTTTTCCAATTCCTTGTTGGGTTTTTTTTTGGGGGGGGGGGATGTTTTGCCTGCTTTCATGTGCCATGTGTAGAATTTGTGGGTAACCAGAGGTTGGGTGCGAAAACGAGGCTGGGAGCTCACAGGGAAAACAAGAGGTAAAGAATTAAGGATTCAGGATCCAAATCACTGTTGCTTCTGTGTTGAGAGGTTGTCACACAGGCAATTAAGTGTTTATTAATTTCCCAGCAATGTAGTTTGAAAATCAGCACATCAAATAAAATATTTAACACCCAGGAAAAGCCAAATGCATATTCTGCATGTGTGTCCCTAAGTGGTATTTTTATGGAAGGAAACCTTATTTGAAACAAATGTCAGAACAGAAGTCGAGCTTATGAAAGGCGCTGAGAAACCACAGCACATAAGGTTTTAAATGTGGCCCATAAAAAGCATCACCCTCGGCCTCAGTCCTGTCCGTGGTCAGCATGTGTATCTGAAGCATGTGTGCACCTACCTGTGTGTACAGGTGTCTGTACTCATTTGCGTATGTTTCACAGCCAGATCAGGTGGTCAGGTTGCTTCCGTGTATAAAAGACAAATGGAAGTGGACCAGTGGATCCGTCCCTTCGCACCCGACTGCGTGGTCTCGGGACGAGGAAGGAATCTCAAAATGGTGGAAGGGGTTGTATCTGGAGATCCCTTGAGGAGCTCGCTGAGACCAGTCTGAGAAGGAAGCTGTTTTCTGCCCACAGCAGAGAGACACAAGGGCCCTAGCCCCAAAGTGGGGAGCCCTGATCCAGCCTCAAGCCTCTGTCTGGGTATCTTGAAGGGTATTGCATGTAGCCTCTGCAAGAGAAAGGAGAGATTCGGGGTTGGTCACGGTCCACGACCAGGGGAGGCCCCCAAGATAGAGATGGTGTGCAGGCCGAGTCGGGGAGAGCTTGCCATTTCTTTCTCTCCTTTCCCGGATGCCTGCCTGCCACCTCGCTTTTTTCATTCATTTGTACATACATTCCTCAAGTATTTACCGAACACCTATTTCAGGCATACGCCTGGGCTCGCCAGGGCAGGAGTATACAGAAGACGTTTGTTTTCTCCTCTCCCTCTCAATGGTTCTTCTCTCCTTCTCTCCTCCCATAATTCAGTGGTAACGGGGTGGACGGAGGAATATCCAAAATTCATCCCTGTAGGAGATATCTGTGCCAGGAATTTCCGGCAACCCCCAAGGAGAGTGGCAGATTGATGGCACTCTCGTTGGGACTAACAAGGGGGTGGAGGGAGGTGGCGGGGGTGGGGGGGGGTGGTGGAAGGAAGCCTGTAGCCAGGCCGTCTGCCCAAGCCTATTCTATAGTTCCCATTTATCGGGCCCTTGCTCTGTGCCAGGCCCCATACGTGCAGTTTCCCAGACCTCGTTCAATCCCCCAGACCACAAGGTATTTGTTACAACTGGCCCTGTTTTAGACGAGGAAACTGAAGCCAGGAAGGGGAAGTGACTTGCCCAAGGTCACACAGCTAGGAAGTGACAGAGCCCCATGTCTCCAACTCCCAGGCCTTTGAAAAACTCAGGTGTGGTTTAGACTTCAGCACAAAAATAGCTGAGGAGCTTCCAAAATGTGCTGGGAACTCTGTTTCAATGCAGTTACTTGAGTTTCTATATTCAACAGTAGTAAGTTTGTGGCGCCTGGGTGGCTCTGTCGGTTAAGCGTCCGACTTCGGCTCAGGTCATGATCTCACAGTTTGTGAGTTCGAGCCCCGTGTCAGACTCTGAGCAGATGGCTTCAGATTCTGTGTCTCCCTTTCTATCTGCCCCTCCCACGCTCACACTCTCTCTTCCTCTCTCTCTCTCTCAAAAATAAATAAACATTAAATTTTTTTTTAAAAATAAGAATTTTAACAATAGCTAATATTTGTTGAGTGTTCCCATGTCAGGAACTCTACAAGACAGTTTTAGACTCATGGTCTTATGTAATCGTCACACAAAACTGTGAAGAATTATTATTATTATTATTATTATTATTATTATTATCCTCATTTTACAAATGAGGAAGACAAAGCTTAGAAAGTAACATGCCCAAGGTTCCACAGCTAGTAAAACCAGGGCAGTTTCATCCACGTCTCTGTGACACATCAAAGCCACTTAGCTACTATGACTGTCCTGCCTTAAACCCACCAGGACCTCATTACTTTCAAATAATGACTTCCTACTCACCCCTTTTCTGTCCGCATAACAGTTTCACCCAATTGTGCTCTATAAGGTGAGCTAAGTCATTGTCTCCTCCGTAACCTCCTCACCGAGACCACTTACCATCCCCAATATCCAATTAGCCCAACCTGAGGTCCCAGGGATGTGTCCATACAGGGGCATTAAGAACCAGAATATTACAAGCACCAAATTTCCAGTCACCCTTATAGGTTCATGGAATCTTAAGAACGTGGCAAAATAAAGCCGTAAGTTCTTAAATTTAGAGGTAATAAATGCTACTTAAAACTTGATTTAAATTTTTTAATGTGTATTTATTGTTGAGAAACAGAGACAGAGCATGAGCATGGGAGGGGCAGAGAGAGAGGGAGACACAGAATCCGAAGGAGGCTCCAGGCTCTGAGCTGTCGGCACAGAGCCCCACGCGGGGCTTGAACCCACAAACTGTGAGATCATGACCTCAGCCGAAGTCGGACGCTTAACCGACTGAACCACCCAGGCGCCCCTACTTAAAACTCGATTAAAAAAAAAAGACCCCCCTCGGTCTAAAAAACCCCACAAGCGGAATCTCAAAAAGGGAGACAAGAGAGAAGTCTTCCTCTCTGAAAATCAGTTTATTTTACAAATCATGATAAGGTGGCCCTTTTGAGAGTGTTGCTTATCTAAGAGACTCAGAATCTAAAGGTACCTCATACTGATAAATGAACGTATCCCTTGAAAAAGACCATCCTTTATACTTCTTTAATCCTTCATTCTCTTTCCCCCTTGTTCTATAGAACAGCCCCGGAAGAGCCAGGGAAGCTGCCGTTTTGTGCCAAGAGATTCTCTTTCCATTTTCCAATAAAGCAAAGAACAAGGAGTGTCTCCCTTATCTCCCCATCCCCTGTCTGGGGTCATGCCCTCGAGGACTTATTCTATTTCAGCTTCTACCTCTAGGCACCCAGAAAAATTACTCTGAACCACCCGTAGAATGAGCACCTGCTTCGGTTATTGTCCCAATGTGAACATGCTAATCCCTGGGCTTAGGAGAGGTTCGCCTTCCACGCAAAATGGTCAGGCCCTTCTAATGGGTCAACACCGCTGATCTTAATACCCCAGTCTTGATTTGGAACAGGTGGATGCCACAGTTGTTCACTTCTTGTTATGAGCCAGAGCACGCCTCGAACAATATAAGATTCTTCATAAAGAGTCTGACAGAATGCCAGATGGTATTATTGAGGGAAATAAACGCAATTCCCCTCTGTAACATCTTTTTTTTTTTTAAGCACCAAAACGTTGGTGAAAACCCGCCTTTTGTCAGGGCACTAGGGCTGCCTAGCCCTAGTTGTGTAGAACATGGTACCGATATAAAATTACCCACTGAATCTATATTTGGCTGTCTGTTCCCCTCCCCCCCCCCCATTCTCATCCAAGCCCTGTCTGGAGATTCACAAACGTCCAGGCTTGGTAAATAAAGCCCAGCATTCTTTTTAAAGACGTGATGAAATCAGAAAAAGACACAGTCTCTGTCCTCGGGGCGGAATCGGGAATATGCGATTCCCCACTTCCGTAACAAATGTAAGACTTTGGGAATGTGTGGTACCCTTTTTCCATTCAGAAAGATTTATTGGGTGAGCCTGCAGGCCATTCTTCATAGTTTGGGGCTGCCATATTTGGTTGCTTTCTACAGAAGCCATATACATGTCCCTTGTCAAAATAGATTGGGAGGGCCTGGATATACTATGTGTCCTCAAGTTCATTATGTTCTGGATATACATGCAGCTTCTGGAACAAATGTGTTACATGGAAATCAGGAATGACTGCTTGTTCTCAAGAAGCCTAAAATATAAGGCGCGATAAAATATAAACAGTGATTTTGAATTATCTTCTCTGAGTGCCTCTAAATTTCTGTCTCTCGTTTATGGCCTTTTTCCCCCCTCCATTTCCCCTGCTTGAAAAGCTATTAATTTCCCCACCTCCCCATCACCCTAGACTCTGATCCCCATAAACAATCCATGCTTTTTACGTCCTCTTTTTTCAACACTCCCTGTGTTTACTTTCTTAGAGTTGGCATATACTAGAAAGGAAGGTATGGAAGCTTCGTGAGCATCGCAGACGCTTTCAGTCCTGTCTTTGCCACTTACTGGTTCTGTGTCTTCAGTGAGTTTCCTAACTTCAATAAATGTTCATTTCCTTCCTTCCTTCTTCAAAGGAATTTTAGTTTCTATGGTCAGGCAGCTGCCTCTGATGAATGGCCCCGTCTAGTGGGTAGATTCGGTTTCCATCTTTGTTTCCCGTAACTCAGGAGTGAAAAGAAAACTTTACCGAGTGAGAGGGGCCAAGGAAGCACACACTACCCACTCAGCTGTGTCTGACTGGATCTGCCCTCTCCGGTCTGTGAATACTCCATCCTTCCTCTTGTCTTTTGCGAATCTTGGGCTATTCTGGAAAGCTTGGTCCTTGCCCCTCACTGCCACTTGCCATCTCAGAGCTTCACTCGGCTCTTCCCAGCTCTGGGATGTTGCTCCTGGATGCCCTCTGTGCTTCGGTTTGCTCAGCAACCTCGGCTGAGTTGGAGTTAGCTGTGTCTCCCTCTTCTGAGTAACTGGGCCACCATCAGACACTGGAGCAGAACTCCGCCATGTATCTTGGTGCAATAGTCCCTAGGCCAGGCCACTCCAGGGCTTTCTCTTCTTTTCCACAATGGTTCACTCATAATGAATACAATATACAATGTTGTATATGGAGTAAAGGGGAAGAGAAGCCAGGTAGGCTGGTGGGAAGGCCTGAGGCCCAAATCTACTTAGCCAACCTTGATCTTGGCCAAGGCTTTCTGCCCTTTTGGGATCCCATTTCCACGGATTTAACATGCAATGCCTATCTTTGGGGACCTTACAGGAGAGCTGCAAGGATCTAGGGAGATAACTGGAGAGGGCACACGCTGTTGGGGGTTTTCTATGCAAAGAAAAGATATCCAAACTAAAGAAAATGTTTGAGGGGCACCTAGGTGGCTCAGTTGGCTAAGCGTCCGATTCTTGATTTTGGCTCAGGCGATGATCTCACAGTCGTGGGATCAAGCCCTGCATCAGGCTCTGTGCTTGGTATAGAGCCTGGTTGAGATTCTCTCTCTCTCTCCCTCCCTCCCTCTGCCCCTTCCACCCACTCTCTGTCTTTCTAAAAAAAAAAGAAAGAAAGAAAATGTTTGAGACCTGTTGCCATATGTAACCCTTATATGTTCAAACAAACTTTTAAAATTCTTTGAATTCTGCAATTGTTAAAACATTGCTAAAAAGCATAAGTATAGAAAAGAAGCCATGACTACCTCCCTTCTAGGTTAAATAGAAAATGTTTATACTCTGGCCACTTGCCCTACAGCTGTGCTGGAGCCTCCATGGATGAAGTTCCAAGGAGCAGAGCCCCAGCCTTTGCAATCCAGTGCAAGAAGTTTGGAAAAAGAACCCTTGGTGAGGAGCTTTCAGAAATCATGCCGCTTTTTTTTTTTTTTGAGAGAGACAGAGAGAGAGAGCAGAGAGAGGGAAAGAGAGAGAGAGAGAGAGAGAGAGAGAGAGAGAGAATCCCAAGCAGGCTCAGCACTGTCAGCACCAAGCACAACACAGGGCTCGATTTTGGGAACTGTGAGATCATGACCCGAGCCAAAATCAAGAGTCGGACGCTCAACCGACTAAGCCACCCAGGCGCCCAGATCGTGCCGCTTATAGAAAGGCCATGTCAGCTCCCCCCACATTTAGAGCAGAGCAGTGAGCCTCATTCTGAGTATCTTCCTTAACACTGTGACCCGCCGTCCATCTCCCCTTCCACCTGCCTCTTTTAAGCCCCAGTCACAACAAAAACCTGACTGGGGGCTCAGTCCCTGGTAGGTCGTATTCCATAGTCTTCCATGTGTCAGGTTTAGAGGCTCTGAGCATCAATGACATTGTGAGACTCTCAAAGGACCTATATATATATAACCTATGCACCCATGGGGTGTGCGTGCGTGCGTGCGTGCGTGCGTGCGTGCGTGTGTGTGTGTGTTCTCCCATGCCTGTGTTTATGATATACATGCTAATGGTGAGCACATTAGGATACATAATTCTGAACACTATGAATGATGATATTATGAATGCACACATGGGAACGCGCACGCAGCATCCTGTAATCGAACTGAATGCCTCCTGAGAACCAAGAAAACTTGGTTTTGTCCCTGCTGTCTCCCTTCACTTTTGGACAACTTTTATTATTTTTTTTTTTAATTTTTTTTTTCTTCAACGTTTATTTATTTTTGGGACAGAGAGAGACAGAGCACGAACGGGGGAGGGGCAGAGAGAGAGGGAGACACAGAACCGGAAGCAGGCTCCAGGCTCCGGGCCATCATCAGCCCAGAGCCCGACGCGGGGCTCGAACTCACGGACCGCGAGATCGTGACCTGGCTGAAGTCGGACGCTTAACCGACTGCGCCACCCAGGCGCCCCTTGGACAACTCTTAGAATAAGAAAGTCTTCCTGATATGACACTAACCCCCCACCCCGTTCGGTTTCTCCTGTAGACGTCCAGCGCCAGCACCCCTTTGCCTGGCTCCTCTTATCTTCACGTTGTCTCTGTTCCTTGTCTCACCATCTTTGTAATTCCGAATGGAATTTAAGGCTGTAGCAAGACACAGAGTCACAACATACATAGTTGCAAGCTCTTATCTCAGGAAGGAAGCATGTGTGTCTGCTCAGTTGGTTGGGAAAATATATTTATTAGTTTGCAAGGGCCGCTGTACAAAGCACCACAAACTAGGTAGCTGAAAACAACAGAAGTTTACTCTCTCAGTTCAGGAAGCTGCAAGCCCAAGATCAAGTGTCAGAAAGGCCATGTTCTCTCTGGTGGCTCTAGGAGAGGATCCTTCTTCGCCTCTTCTAGTTTCTGATGTTTGCCGACAATTCTGGGTATTCTTGGGCTTCAGATGTTTCATTCACTCCAGTCCCGTGGCTGTCTTCTCCCATGTGTCTTCACGTTGTCTTCCCTCTGCAGGGTCCCTGTGTCCAAACGTCCCTTTTTTGTAAGAACGTCAGTCATAGTGGATTAGGGTCCACCCCAGTGACTTCATTTTAACTTGATGATTTCTGTAAAGACCCTATTTCCAAATAAAGTCACATTCTGAGGTACTGGGGGTTAGGATTTCAAATATGAATTTGGAGAGACACAATTCAACCATAAATATATATCTATATCTATCTCTCTCTATATATATTATATAATATAATCGATATAATATAATATAATATAATATAATATAATATAATATAACATAATATAATATAATATATATTAGATACATATAGAAAGAAGGAGGATAGAAGTGCCTGGGTGGCTCGGTTGGTTAAGCATCTGACTCTCTATTTCAGCTCAGGTCATGATCTCACGGATCATGAGATCAAGCCCCATGACGGGCTGTGTGCTGATAGCATGGGGCCTGCTTGGAATTCTCTCTCTCCCTCTCTCTCTGCCTCTCCCCTTCTTGCACACGTGCGTGCTCTCTCTCTCTCTCAAAATAAACTCTTTTAAAAAAGGAAGGACAGTGACCAAGGGTGGGGGTTATATATTATATTATACATATTGGCGTATAGTATATACATATGCATATGTTTGCATATATTATATACATATATTTCAAGTCTTGGCCCTTGAGAAAAATGTCATGAGGATCCTTTATTCTTTGTTAAGGGAATGATAGATTGCCAGGGCAAAGGAGACTTCTTTTTGTGATTAATACATATCATAATAGTATTATATGTCACATATGTATATATCATCGGGGATAACAATATAATAGGTCAGCATTTTATATTTATTTTAACGTCTGTATGTTACATATTTTTAATTACTTATATGTTATGATACACAAATGATGAACACAAGTTCAACCTATTAAGTATATATATTTTTAGCAATGTGTTTTTTAAGTATAGCTGACCCACAGTGTTACACATTATTTGCATATTTTAACCAAATATGAATTGCATAAGAACGTGCCAGGCCAACTCCCTGCCCCAACGATTTGGGACTGCTATGATAAGGGGCTATCACACTCAGTATCAAACCTTTGTTATATACAAGGTACGGGTAAAAGAAATGGAGAGTGATATTTACCAATAAAATATGTGAAGATGGGGTCAACTTCGAAGCATTTTGGGGAGCCCTGTGGCTAGGCGACGCTGAAACAAAGCCTGAAGTTGGCCTGGATCTCTCTCTTAGTCTGAAGTTGCAGAGTGGCGCGTGCCAGGCTAGCTCAGAGTGAGCCCAGGGTCAACTTGTGGGAGGGGAGACTGAACCCATTTTGCCTCCGATTTCCCAGGAGCCTCTGCTGTTTTGTGATTTCTACCTCTGTGCTCGGGTCTGGCAGTGGGCACGTAGATGCGCCCTGAGGAGGAACAGATGTGCAGCCCGTGGTTTAGCTTCCTCCTTCTGGCGGATGGAATCCCCTCCACGGGCAACTTTGGGGGGCCGTGACCATGTGCCTCAGTCAGCCCAGTGACTCCAGCAAGCCCCTTGCAGGCTCTCCCAGGACCTTGTAGGCCGGAGGCTTCCCGTTCTGACTACACCGTCTCTCGCTTGCCTGGACTTGGCCTGGCTGGGGCTTGAGAATTTCTTTCTTCCCAGGTAAAGCCAGACCAGGGGAGAAGAGCACCTTGTCTTCTCTCTAGAGGTTGACTTAGTTCGCTTGCCCGAGACCATCAGAGTGGGGATAGCCTGTGACTCTGTGGCTGAATCCACTCATGCTGACACTGGTTGTTTGGGTGCTTGACAGAAGGAAGGAAGAAAGTGACCG
>NW_024420481.1:368812-372481 GCF_014898765.1 Herpailurus yagouaroundi
GGCTCTGTCTGGAGCGGCTGGCTAAGAGCTCCTTGAGAGGGAAGTGGGTACCATTGTGCTGAGCAGATGTGAAGCCCTTGGCATCAGCAAGCCAAGTAGGCAGTCAGGTAGGCAAGTGGGCAGGCTGGGGACCTTGACCCTTGACCTCTGACAGGGGCCCTGCACTCTACGAAGAAAGACTCTGCTGCTATTCCAGGCCTTCAGCTGGGAGTCTGGGGAAGAAGTGGTGCAGGGGATTAGCCGATAACCAGACTCAGGCCCTTAGGGACCGGGCAAGGAGACACAGGGGCAGGTGGCTGGTGGTCATTCATTCAATAAATATTTACTGAGTACTTACTATGTACCAGACACTGTCGTAGACCAATACCCAGTTCCTTAAGGAATTTACAGTCCCAGGATTAAGGAATGGAGAAAAATAGGAGGGATGAGGGCAGTAGAGCGGAACGGGTCTGGGCTTTCCTTTCTCCTTAGTGCGTATGTCTGTCTGTCCATCTGTCCTGTGTGTGTGCGCGCGTGCATATGCATGTGTGAGGTTCGGTCTTCCCACAGCGTACTGGCCACCGAGCAGTACATCTTCAACTACTCCAATATACAGCATGCCTCCCAAATTATAGGCTCTGTAGCAATGACCGTCGGCCTTGCTATCAGAGGACCTTTTTCTAAACCTTTGCTCCCGTTCAGGGCCCCAGGGATGGTGAACAGCCTCAGTCAGGGTGTGCACACACACACACACACACACACACACGCACGCACCAAGTCGCTACATTTTGGGTGGGGCGTACATAAGATAGCTCTGGATTTGGGAAAGATGCATGTTGCTCAAGCCAGTTAAAAATCAGCCAGGCAACCTATAAAGTCAACTGTGGTTTGATCTGGACTCAAGCCATCCTTCCGCTGGGGCCGTATATGTGCACCTCGCTTTAAGAAAACCTGTACCCAAAAATCCCGACTTTGAAAGGGAGAGAGGAATGTGCCTGACCATTTCTGGAAGCCATCTGGGGCCCTCGTTTATTGACACAGGTGTATCAAAGAGGTGGTGAGGCCCTTGAAGGAGCATCTGATTCGATCGTCTGCCTTCTGTTGGTAACATCCAGAAATCATCTCAGGAGAACAGGCCTTTATCTGGTTTGGGCAGACCCCCCGAGACTGCTAATGGGTTACAAACGCAGCCCCGTTGCTGTGGGCTGGGAGTCCTGCACAGACACGAGCTCACCTTGTCTTGTAAAATGAGGAAGGACGCTGGGACTTCGTGGCAAAGGGTGTAGTTTTTCGGAAAGATCAAACTCAAATAAATTATTAGATTAAAACGTAAACTGAATTAGGGGCATGGCTTTGGGATTTTCCTTACATTGTATGGAAATTATGAAATACATCCCTTCGTTCAACTTTAAAATTAAACCAACTCAGCTTCTCTGCACGAAAGGGAAGGAGTTCCCATGACCTGATATTTGCAATTTCCACTAAAGTACAGCTTTCTGTATTTATTTGGAAATACTTACGTGCAGTCAGGGTACGGTTTACCCTTGTTATATAGCCTTATTATGGTTTGATTTCACATTGGACTCCTCACCTTTTAAGCAACTAAAGTTGTGACCCAACAGAAACTTCTCTTACAAGGGATCTTGGGCTCTTACTTATTTCGCAACCTTTATTTGTGCAGGAGATGAACCATGACATTTAAACTATGCTTGATAGCTTAACAGATTATAAGAACAAAACCAGATGGCCCAAACAAAAATAATGCTTTGATTGCTTTCAAATTCAATGTCAAAAATTAAGAACAGCTTTCAAAAATCCTTGACTTTTTTTTTCCAGAAATGACTTTGGATTTTACATACATATATATACATCATATATTATACATATATGTGGATTTTATACATAGATATGGGTTATATATATATATATATGGATTTTATATATATATGGATTTTATACATGTATGTGCATTTTATACATATGGATTATATATATATTATATATGGATTATATTTATATTTATATTTATATTTACATTCCCCCCAAGTCCAGAAGTATATAAAGCAAAAATTTAACAATGGTTACTTTGAAGGTTAAGAAGTGTTTTCTTCTGTTTTCTGTATCTCTCCACTTTTCTACAGTTACTCTTAGAATCAGTGAAAACTTTTTTAATGACTACTCTTTCATTTAATTTGAATGAAGTCTTTTCTAGGGTTGAGTCAAGGTGTTTTCCTCTGTTGAGAAGGTGGACATTGTTAAGCATTAGCAGTTCATAATTCTTCTTCCGCGCACAATGATGAATAGCGTGCGGTAACTTAAACACCATGCTTCGCCAGCTTGCAACACTGAGCTGGACCTGGGTTCTTTAGAATTAATGTAAATTCCACCAAAGTAGTTATTTAATTTTCTAACTCACTTTAATGTACCTTCAACATCATTAGTACAATCACAATCCCCACTTTCTTTGAGAGCAGTGAAGCAACTAATTCTTTAAAACTGGGCTTTATCCAAAGAATTCAATTTTAAAAGCCTCCCAAACCTCGAGGTAGCTGGCAGGGCAAAGTCAAAATGTGACTATTTGAGTTTCTGGGCGAAAGAGTCCACAAAGTGTTAGGATTCTTTTTTCTGTTCTTGTTTTGTCAAAGAATCTTTGCTCCGACTCAGATTCTTTTTTCTTCAAATCAGCTGCAAGAGAATGAACAAACTTTGCTGCAAATCAAAGCCCTGACAGTTATATTTCCCTGAGATAATTGCATACTGCTTTGGAGTTTCCTTTTCCCCTCTGTTTCCTTTTGTTTTGACAACAAGATTCTGGGAAAACAATATACAATTGATAACTATGCTGTCATGAGTATACTGAATTTTAAAAATAAATAACTGTCGACCCAAAAAGCTTCCAGGAGCCTATGGAGCGAGTTCTTTTTCCAAACCGTTCCAAAACCAGATGTGGAAATGTTTAGCTAATTCCCCTCCCCAATCCCGTGCAAAGAGTTCATATGTGTCTGCTTTCACAAAACACAAACAGCACAAAACTAATTTGGACTGCAACTTTTGTCTCTTTCAAAAAGGATCTTTTCTTCCTGAGATTAAAAATGCTCTGTGTTCACGCCAATATTCAATCTCTTTCCTGTAAGACATTAAGAAATAGAGTTTACATTCCCAGAATGAAACAGTTCATGATTTTTTTAAATGTAAAAGATGAATGAATGAATGAATGAATGAATGAATGAATGAAACCTATTAAGAATTAAGCTTATTAGGGAGTTCTTGAAAAAAATAAAAGGAAGGAGGAAAACGCTGTCAGAGGAACTAATGGAAAATATATATGCATAGACCACATTTAGAAAAACAGAAAGCTACTGTGCTCTGTAGCTACAGGGAAAGCAAACATTTTGCATCCAGGTGCCATTAGTAGCTCTGGGTTTGTCCGCCTCTATAGCTCAGTTCAGGACAGCTTGTACCAATAGCTGAGCCCTGCTTGGCTATACAAATGCACCTAAGCCCAGTGCTTCTGGAATGTCACAGGGATGATTTGCAATCAAGTCAAAATGGGGCTAGGGTAACGCAAACCTTGAGATCTGCTTTCTAAATGCCCAGCTGCCAATGCCTCCCCCTCCTCCTGCCCCCTCCTCCTCCCCCCTCCTCCTCCCCCTCCTCCTCCCCCTCCGCCTCCGGGGGGGGGGGGGGGGG
>NW_024420481.1:372881-395699 GCF_014898765.1 Herpailurus yagouaroundi
CCCCCTCCTCCTCCCCCTCCTCCTCTTCAAGAAGCTGGACAGTAATCCCAAGGTGAGCACTCCCTTCTCTGCATTTATTTCTTCCATGTCCTCAGCTCCCTTAGCTCTGAAGATTTCTGGAGACTTTAAATGGGATTCTGTCCACAGCTCCTGGGATGCGGTGCACAGCCCCAGAGATCCCGTCCTGCCAGCACATCTCAGAAGTTAGAAAGGCCATTTGATTTGATGATTCCACACTGTGTTGTGAATGACTTATAACCATCCCCCAACACACACACACAGCCTCTACCCTTCCTGGGAATGGCAGGTAGCGGCGGGGCGGGGGGGTTGCGAAGGGAGGGTGCCCAGTTGTAATGACGCCTGTACTCAGTAAAACGGAGCAACTCCCAAAGTGTGGCATCCAGCTAGGGTTAGCGAGCTCATTAGCAACTACATTCTGCCCTCCTTCCGGCCTCCTCACTCCCCCCTGCCACCTCAGAGATGCAGGGTCTCTAATGTGGGTCCCACTGACTTCATTTTCAAGTTTTATCTGCACTCAAAGGCATGGTGTCACACACATGGGCATCTTCATTTATGTCTTCCCTCATGTGGCAAGCTGTTCCTGGCTATAAATAAATAAATAAATAAATAAATAAATAAAATAAAATAAAAATAAATAAATAAATAAATAAAACAGGAAAGAGAGACTGTCCTGAGTTTGGAAATTTGTACTAAATGAACCCCCAAACTTAGTGATGTTACTAAACCCCTTTCTTCAAGACCGATTTGGTGCAATGTCATTCAAAAGTGGGTGTAGAGGTGAAGTGGCCTAAAATGATTACTTGAGGGGGGGGGACTGTCTTGTTTCTCAGAGGCTCTGGGCTTTTTATAACCCTTTTGGGATTATTCCTGAGAGGGCGGAGGGGGGTGAGGGATAGGGAAGATGCTTGAGAAAGGGAGCAGAAATGGAAGGCAGGACTCCCTGGGCCAGAACCTGGCCTTGAACTGGTCTCGGTGTTGGGTTTGAACAACCAAAATGCAATGGAAGGATTGTTTCTTTGGCCTATTCCAGGAACTACTCAAAGGGGAGGTTTTTGTTCAGGGCCAACAGATCCAGGCTATGAGATGATAGTAAGCACAGAGAGGAGAGAGAGGGAGAGAAAGCCGCTCCTAAAACATGCTCTGGGTAGGGTGGACTTCACCAGCCCAGGACAGTAGTGAATAGTGTGGTGGAGTGATTATCTCAGCAAATATCAAGCATCATTCCAGAGCAAGGGGTTTGTTTATTTAACTGTTGAGTCATTATCCAAGACCAGCTGGCATCAGAGTTTACTTGTGTTTTGTTGTTGTTGCCGTTTTATTTTGTTTGTTTTGGTTTTTTTGGAGGGGTAAGAGGGTCAGGGGTTTTTTTTGTTTGTTTGTTTGTTGCTGCTGCTTCTGTTTTTGCTTTGCAAGAAACAGACAGGCAATCCCAGGAGGGATATTTCAGAACAAACCAAGAGGAAAGGGAGGACCCAGATAGACCCCTTAGACTTCTCTTTACACCCAACAGAATGAGAAGTCACTAATGAGAGAGGTAGGGAGGCCCAATCTGTACCAATCAGAGCAAGTGTCTGAAACAAAGCATTTCATCCAGGCCAGTGCACTTTTCTAGTGGGCCCATTATGCCATGGTTTCCATCAAAGAATGCAGCAAATTCATCAATATCAAAGGAAGAGAAAGTTGCATTTTTGCAACCGGGGAAAAGAGGAGGGTAGAAATGGCTTGGGATGCCTTTTAGTATAATGCTGTGCACATAGTAGGACTCAATAAATAATAGTCGAAGGGGGAATTCATATATGCAGGGGTCACTTAACCCATCAGAGAAGAACAAACGTAAAACCCTACAGTTGTGCATATACATTTTCCCTTGGAAGTTTAGGTTTGTTTCTGTTTGGTTTATGTCATTTTCACTTTTAAGATGAGACCTGGGTTGGGCAATATTTGATGATATTCCTCTTCCTTCCTTCGTGTTTCACTTGTCTTCCCCTTCTGACATTGTGTTTTAGACATATGTTCTTAGAATTGCTCTACCTGCCACTCTTTAGGAGGTAAAAGGCCTAGGAAGTGGCTGCAGAGCTTCCCATTGGAAAAGAAAAGAAATAAAAAGCTAGTGAAAATAAAATAAAACCGTAAAGCAAAGAATATGACTCAATGAGGTGGAAACCGTGGCCGCAAAGAATATTTCAGGGGATACCTCGTCAATCGTTACACAAAGTATAAAGCAGCATTTTTTGTTTCTGTGATTTCACGATTTTACAACGTGGCCTGACTGAGATATCAGGGAATCCGTCGGTCGCAACAATTGATGACGCTGCTGCTAGAGTTTATGAAGTATCCATTGGCTCAATTCAAGTGAGCCACTTGCGGAGATTGCCATATGTGGTTGTCAGTAATAAACCACAATTTCTTCTCTGGCTTTTATTGAGTTCTGTTTGTTCTAAACCAAAAACAAGGCAATGCGGGGGGGGGGGGGCGTTTATGGTACATGGGAAGACACTGGGGCTGCCAACTTGAATTAAACTGTCACCTTATTTAATGTGTGGCCCCAAAATCATTTCATCTTCTTTTTTGTTGGGGTTACACACAAAAAAGGATGCCATTGCTGACCAGTGTAGACACTCATTCTGTATATGGGGGATATGTGTTTTATATCAAAACAGCATGGTAAAAGCCACTTAGAGAAGCCATTTGTAGTCATCCATCAACATGTGAGTTCTGACAATGAAAATTCAGTTCTCTCTCACAAGAATGTTTTCCTTTTCTTTGTTTTCTTTTTTCTTCAGTTTTCTCGAGGTATAATGGACAAATAAAATTATAGGATATTTAAAGTGTGCCACACGATGGTTTGACATACGTATGCGTCATGAAAGAATTCGCCCAATCAAGTTAATGAACACGTCCATCACCTCACATATTTACCCCTTTTCCTTTTTTGAGAACATTTAGGTTCTACTCTTTTAGCCTTAAAAATACTTCTGTTTTTAAAAAATGATTGTGTTTGAACTTCCAATAGGAAATAAGATGATTTGCCTTTTGTGTTTTTGTATGCTCTAGAAATCCTCACCAGACAACTTCCTGTTTCCTGAGAGTCGTTACCTGATCAGCTACAGGGATGAAAGTTTTGGAGTTGATAGGAGGGATGGTCATCCTCACCTCTGTGTTTTCGGCCTGTTCCGCACAAAGTCCGATGACTGTACTGTGCTCCACAGACTGGTTCATGGTCAGAGTACACCCCTTCATGTTGAATAATGATGTATATGTTCATTTCCATGAGTTACACTTGGGCCTGGGTTGCCCTGCCAACCACGTTCAGCCACACATGTACCAGTTCACCTACCGTGTCACTGAATGTGGCATCAGGGCCAAGGCTATCTCTCAGGATATGGTTCTATATAGCACCGAGTTGTACTATGTTTCAAAAGTTACCTCTTCTAAGCAGGTGATCCCAGTGTCATGTGCAGCTCCCCAGCAGTCCCCATGGTTTACTCTGCCCTGCTCCGCGAAAGTAGCCAGTGGCACAGGAACCACGACCCAGAATGGTGAGGCATGCGGTGAGGTGTTCACCTTGTCACAGTCCAACCAGAGGCCCAACTGCGGTTGCCCACCTTGTGTGTTCAACGAAGAAGAGGGTGCCCAGGCCCCATGTCACCAAGCAGAGGCCCAGCAGGGCCAGCCTATGCAGCCATCTTCCCTTGTTAATATTTCTGAGGATTGGTCTCTTCACTCAGACGATCTGATTGGGTCCATGTGATCCCCAGGTTTGAGGTCTCCTGTAGAGGCTCTTTATGACGTTAGTATGTAATATTTTCTAGTATCAGACAAATAAGTGTTCTGGCATCCCCTTTATGAGTGCTTTTGAGAGAGGACAACTCATAGTAACTTCATGAGTAAAGCTTTCTTATATTTTTATATCTTTTTTTAAAAGAAAAAATAAAGTTTTGATGGCATAAAAATATCAGTTCAGCTCTTTTTATTTAAGAAACACACACATAACTTTTACTATGGGCCACACACTGTTCTAAGCGCTTTACAAACATGCATGCCTGGTGTCTTCTGACCGGGATGATTGCGCTCTCCTTGAAGGCCCCCAACTGAATCCCTCCCTCTGTGTCCCCATTTCACTGAACACGCTGCACCACTCAGCCCTAGCGCCGAACTGCACACTTTCTTAGTTTGATCAATGGCTGTATGACTTTTCATTCGGGGGAGGCACGGATTCCAACCTGGTGATTTATAAACCACCAGTGGTTCTAAGAATTACTCAAGTCACTTCCCACCAACTAGATGGTAAGCTCCTGAGGCCAAGGGCTGGATCTTATGTTTAGCCACAGACTGATAGTACCTTGGAAGGAATTTTATTCCCCGACTTACATGATCAGAAAGCTTTCACCCAGGTTTGGCTGTCCATTAACTTTCTCAAATACTTGGAAAAGGAGAATAAATGCATTCAACAAACATCCACTGAGCGCTACTGCATTTCAGGTACCGTTCTAGGCATTGAGCTCAGACAGTGAATTGAAACTGAGCCTCAGAGAAATTGAGGTCACACAGCTAATAAACAAACAAATAAGTAAACAACGATACATCGCGATAGCAACGAATGCCATGAAAAAAACCTTAAAACCAGGTAATACGAGAGAAGCTGGAGAAAGGGTCAGAGCAGACAGGGACCCTGAGGAGTCATTTAACCTGAGTCTTGATGTGAAGAAGGAGCCAGCCCTGGCACGATCTGAGAGAGAACATTCCAGAGAGTAGAAGCATCTCATTTAATCTTCACCACAACCTTGAGAGAAGTACTCTTACTATATCCATTTTACAGGAAACAGAAGCACAGAATGATTAAGAAACTCGCCCAAGGCCACATACCTATTAAGCAGCAGGCACTGTTGGGGCTACCTGGGTGGCTCAGTCAGTTGAGCATCTGCCTCTTGATTTCAGCTCAGGTCATGATCCCAAGGTCATGGGATTGAGCCCCATGTCGGACTCCGCACTGAGTGGGGAGCCCGCTTAGGAGTGTCTCTCTCCCTCTGCCCCTCTTCCCCACTCATGCTCTTCTCTCTGTCTCTCTCAAATAAATGAATAAATAAGTAAATAAATAAACAAACAAATAAACAAATAATTAGAAAGCAGCGTTGGCACAATGTACGTGATATTATACACAGTGGGCATGATATTATAGTCATTCAGCACACGAGTAGACATCAGAAATGCAGTCATTGTGTTAGATCTGTTCAGGCCTCTATAACCAAGTACCATAGACTGGAGGGCTTGTCAACAACAGACGTTTCTTTCTCATGACTCTGGAAGCTAAAAATTCAAGATCAGGCCTGGTGACGCACTCTTCCAGGTTGCAAGCTGCTGTCTTCTGGTTGTGTTTTCACGTGATGGAAAGACAGCGAGTGAGCTCTCTGGCGCTCCTTTTATAAGGCACTAATTCCATGCACGAGGGCCCCACTCTCATGACCGAATCACTTCCCCAGGGCCCCACCTCTTAATACCAGCACCCTGGGGGGTGAGGATTTCAACATATGAACGTGGGGGATGCACAGTCCATTGCAGTCGTGGTATTGAAGACACAACTGTTCATTTAAAAATCTCCTGCCCCTTTCTGAGGAAAACCAGATAACCCCCCCAAAGCACCATATTCATCCAACGGACGTTTATGGAGCTTGTCCTCTGTTCCAGACATTATGATAGGTGCTGAGTGTGCAGTGGTGAATGAAACCAGCAGCCTGGTCAGGAGGAAACAAGTATTCCAGCTCAGAGAAAAGCTGTGCAGCGGATGTGAGCTGTGACCATCACAAAGACCACAGGTAGTGGGGCGCCTGGGTGGCTCGGTCAGTTTAGCGTTGTCTGACTCTTGATTTCAGCTCAGGTCATGATCTCACGGTCGTGGGATCGAGCACCACACAGGGCTCCACGCTGAGCGTGGAGCCTGCTTAAGATTCTCTCTCTCTCCCTCTGCCCCTCTCTCCTGCTCTCTCTCTCTCTCAAATAAGAAAAAAGAAAGACCACAAGGAGTTTAGTCCAATATGATGGGGAGGGGCAGTTGATAGTGGCAAGAAATGAGGCTGGAGAGGTAGCAGCGCTTCCCTGCCTCGTCCTCTCTTCAGAAATTCCCAGATTATTAAACGCCACAACACACAGAAATAACTCAACGCTGGACACATTAGACCTGGGTCGCCACGTGCAGGCTGTGTGCTTCACAAAGTGCAAGGAGCACTTGTCACCGAGACACCCCCTGGGGTTGTGCAACGAGTCAGCCTCGGAAGAGACTCCAGACGCACATGGTAATAAGAGTCGTGTCCGTGTGCCAGACACCTCATATGTATAATCTCATCCAATCCTCACGATAGGGCTGCAAGAGAAAAATTGGTTTCTCGGTTTTGTAGATGAGGAAACTGAGGCTCAGACAAATCGAGGCCATGCAGTAAGGAACGTCATGCAGATTCAAACCCAGGTTTGTCTGGCTCCAAAGTCCACTTTCTCCCACTGTACTCAACACGCCCTCCCCGAGAAGAGAAGCCTCTAGCTGGGTTGGAAGATCCAGCCCAAGATCCAAGGAAGATTTCCTTGTAGAGGTGGGCAATGACCCCACTCTTAGTAAATGAGGACGAGTTAGCTGGGCAGAGAAGAGGACGAAGAACATTCTTGGTGGGCACAAGCACCGGGGCAGGGTGAAGAAGCACACTGTTGGAAGATGGGCACTTGGGGGCTATAGCTCCAAACCAGGCGAGAAGACGTGTGGAATGAGAACTACTTCAAGTGAAGAACAACAAGACTTCGTTCCTTTTAGCCTACAAAACAGTTACATGTGGATATAAGCCCCATTCATGATTAAGAGATCAAGTGAGCAGTGTAGGCAAATTTGGAGTGTGGAAAACTCCGGAGCACAGGGAGCAGCCTTCATGGAGGGCATCAGACTTGAGCTGAATCCCGATCTGTCTGTGACAATGAAGGATTGAATCAAAGAAGGGATCACCATTTCGAGCCTGAGAAGCTCAGAAGACATGGTGAGCTCTGGATTTAAGTGAGGAAATTGGAGAGAGGAGAGAGGACAGGGGTGAAGATGAGTCCAGATTAGATGTGTGGAGTTTGGTAGATGATAGTAACATCCCAGTGGATGAGACCAGGAATTAGCTCAAGGAGTTGGAAGGGATAATTCCTGGGAGATACGGCCTTGGAGAGGTCACGTGCATACAGGCAATCAGGACCACAGTGTCAGAATTCCCTAACACTTAATATTCAAGGCACAGTTAGGAAAAGAAGCAGATACATCAAAGGAGACCAAGCAAAAGTGATCAAGAGATGGAAGGAGATGAGTCAAGGTGGAGTAAGCCTAGTCACCATGGAATTGGGAGCCTTTGAACTAGGCCATAAAGCCGAGAGAGAGAATTTCATTAGGGGACGTTGGAGGGGAAGGGCATTCTAGGCAAAGGAAACAGCAAGGACAAACACGCAAAGCAACATGGTGGTCAAGAATCAGATCTTGCCCGGTAAACGTCTCGGTATAATTAGGCACGAGTTGTCAGAATTCAGGAGTAGTCTGCACTCGTTGACTTGGACGTGTCATTAGTTAGGGAAAGCGTACTGCGGCCATCTTGGCTGCGTGTCCCTTCTGCACTGGACCGCCTCCTTCTTGAGCACGGGGCACCCTCTCCTACTTGTTTGCTTCTTTGGTTCGCCTTTCTCTTACATGGCCCTTGGTGAAGGTACTCAGTCGGTGCTCAATCCAGTTGACTGGTACCGAAGAAGGGGTGGAGAGTTCCTAAGCATAAGAGCCATCCCAAAGACGGGAAGATAAAACTGTTGTAACCAAAAAAATGCACTTTCAACTGGCTAAATTATGTACCTTTTGAAAGGTTTATTTCTTTATTTTTTTTGGTGGGTGGGGGGCGGGCAGAGAGAGCGGGAGAGAAGATCCCAAACAGGCTCTGTGCTGTCAGTGCAGAGCCCGACACAGGACTCGATCTCAGGAACCATGAGATCAGGACCTGAGCCAAGACCAAGAGCCAGAGGTTTAACCAACTGAGCCACCCGGGCACCCCTATTTACCTTTTGAAATGCCACGCTTAAAAAAAAGTATTTTCCTCCTTTACTGTGGTAATATTCACTCCATTTTGGAGGGGGTGCGACTTATAAAAAAAAAAAAAACCTTCCACATAGTGTTCATCATATTTTTAGTAATAAGAAGAAATGTTTTATGGCCATCAAAAGAAATGAGAGTTTTCATCTTTCTTTCGATCTCTGGAAAGCCAAAATTATCTGAAACCGTTTGTTACGGTAATTGCTTGTCAAATATTTAAAAATTAGAGCCATGGGGCACCTGGCTGGCTCAGTCAGAAGAGCATCTGACTCTTGATCTTGGGTTGCAAGTTCAAGCCCCATGATGGGTGTAGAGATCACTTTTAAAAAAAATTACGGAGGGCTCCCGGGTGGCTCAGCCGGTTGAGTGTCGCACTCTTGATTTTGGCTCAGGTCATGATCGCAGGGTCGTGGGATTAAGCCCCATGTGGGGCTCTGCACTGAGTGTGGAGTCAACTTGAGATTTTCTCTCTCTCTCTCTCTCTCTCTCCCTCTCCCCCTCTCCCCCACTTGCACTCGCTCTGTCTCTCTAAAATAAAATTTAAATGTAAAAAATTAGAGCCATAATCTGTACACTTAAAAATGGTTAAAATGGCAAACATTACATTTATTTTCACACAACTTTTTAAATCACCAAAAAAGATTAGAGCCATAATGAGATTTTTCATGCATAAAAGGAGACTCAAAAGTAACATTAAATTTTTCGTTCCTATAACCTGAAAACAGCGAACCACATTTTTTTAAGTGTGTAAAGTATATGTTAATGTCAAGGGCAAAAAGTCTTTTATCCCTAATTTTAACCAATAGCACATTTTGGAGATGCACGAAAGTCCCCCCATCCCTGCATCCGTCCACCAGTAATGATAGCCTGGTGAGGCATTACACTAAGACACTGCTGTTCAGACACACACGCGCACACACATACACACACACAGAGGCACACACACTGCGTGTGTTTATAAGAAATGCATTATCAAGGGACAAGTGTTTATTATAAAGGGAAGACTTTCAGAGAACCCACTTTAATTCTAAGCAGTATTAATCCCTATGATTGATCTCTATGATATCCCACTTAAATTGTAATGATAGGGACGCCTGGCTGGCTCAGTCAGAAGAGCGTGCGAATCTTGATCTCGGGGTTGTGAGTTTGAGCCCCACGTTGGGTATAAAGATTGCTAAAAAACTAAATAAAATTAATAGAAAGTAAATTGTAATGATAGTTATTTCCAAAAAAGAAAGAAAGAGAGAAGAGGGGGAAAGAGAGGAGTTAGAGGGAGAGGGGGAGGGGGAGGGAGAGAGAGAGACTCAGTTTTGTGATTTTCTACAACTTTTTCAAAAGAAAATAAAGTATCGGGTCAGATTTTGGCTTACCAACTTAATGTCGCTTATACAATAACAAGACATTCTGTACTCGTTATCTATTACTGAACAACAAATCACTCCGAACCACAGCCATTTGTGATCTTACAGCATCTGTGGGTCGGGAATCTGGCACAACTTAGCTGGGGCTTCTCCCTCGGGGCCTCTCAGGATGTGCAGTGAAGCCCTCAGTGCAGCTGCATTCACCTCAAGGCTCAACTGGGGTTGGAGGATCCACTTCCAAGCTCACTCAAGGGGCTGTTGGCAGGAGGCCCCAGCTCCCCTCTGTCGGCCTCTCCGTAGGCTGTCTGAATGTTCTCGTGGTTTGGAAGATGGTGATGATGTTCCTGATCATGATGATCATCATGGTGATAGAAGGAAATGAAGGGGAGGGGAGGGGATGGAGGGGAGCGGAAGGGAGGGGAGGGGAGGGGAGGGGAGGAGCCCACACTAGATGCCACAGGCTTTTTGTAATCCAAACTCAGAGGTGGCATCTCGCTTCTGCCATATTCTGTTTGCTAGAAGCATGTGTCCAGTTCCAGCCCATGTACAAGGGGAGGGGATTACACACAGCGGGGAACACCAGGAGGTGGGGATCACTGGGGACCGTCATACAGGCAAACCACAAATACAACATTCTTCAGCTTATTTATGAAAATACAGTGAATGGCAGGACACGGACCGGGTAGAGAAACACATCATCTGTCACCGTACCCTTGCCTTGGTCAGTTCTATTTTCCTTCTCCGGGGAAAACAAGTCTTACAAGCCGCAAGTTGCAGGACTGACTGATTGACTGGTGAAAAGCGTCCCAGAGGAAGCTTCCATATGTTTTTACAAGGGGACATTGATGACAACAGTTAAAGCCAAAGGAAAACAGTATACAAGGTAAATCAAACAATATGCACGGTGATACTGGGTAGAAATTCTAATGTAGTTTCCAATGTCACCCATGTTAGGGATCATATAAATTCTGTCAACAATCCTCTAACGCAGTACAACTCAGACCAGGCCAACAGTCTTCCAAATCAAGAGGCAGGGGGTTTTGCTCATGGATTTCTATATTAAGAGCAACACAATTTTTCCCCATCACTCCCTACTTCCGGTTTTGGCTTGCCTCTAATCCAACTCACCAGCATCTGGCTTGGCCTTCGGGGAAGTTCTTGTGACTTGCCCGAAGGGTGATGCGTGAAATGCAACTAGCTCACAGGTTGCTAACCAGCACTGGCTGAGAGGCGCTCTGGGGTCAGGAGCAGGTGGGAGGATTGGGGGCGGGCATTCCTAAACAGGTTTCCAGAAGGGAAGTGACAGGCTGGCCTTTTCCTCCTTTGTCAGCCTTCATTTGTAGGTGTCCTCCGACTGGTAAAGGGGACTTGCTCTGAGACAGAGAAGTAAATGCTAGTGCCAGTTTTCAGATGTAAAGGAACATACAAACGCCCTGCCATTCTCTCCGAACGACTGCCATTCGAAGGCACTTATGGTCTACAGTTACTAGGAGGAATATTTAGATTGCCCAGGCTATTTTCAGTGTTATTTTAACTTTGTCACACACGCCCTATTATATAAACACCATGCTAATGTAAATTATTCACCTCTTAAAGTTGCTTCAAAATTTTTGACTTTTAGCCAAATACCTATTTCAATACACACACACACACACACACACACACACACACACACCTTTAAAAGAAAAGTTTATTTTCCAAGTAATGCCCATAGAATATTTCGTCTGTTTTCTAAGCTGCATTTGCGTAACAAAATACAAAAAAAAAAAAAAAAAAAAGGCTGGTGACCAAGTCTATGCAGCGAGTGAGACTGGTTTCTTTGGGGCTAGAGGAAGTCCCTCCCCACTCCAGAGGATGGGTCAATTTAGGGACAAACTGACCCAAAGTCAACCTCCATGACCTTCCCACACCAACTCCCTATAATAATTTACAGTCTGCAACCAAAATAAAATAATCTCTTCGCAAAGCTGCCTTCTTAAGTGACCCAAACTACAAATTAATTCTCGTTTTCATTTCGCATTTCATTGTCTGCTGAAGTTGTGCTCCATTGGGGTGGAGATTCTATTTGGATTATATTCTGATTATATTCAGATGCACCTGAACTCTACATAGCTTGTGATATTTCGGTCACAGCATCTATGGGGACACTCCATTCCATCAAATCGGCACATGATGTGAAGTTTCTGGATCCTTTCGATGATTTTTTTTTTTTTTGCCTGATATTGACTGGTATTTCAAAACATATTTTTACGAGTCATTTAACAAGAAGTTGATCAACTTTGAAGGACAGTCCAGTTCTAGTTGGGGAGTATTTTGATGTGTGCACGCGCAGTGTGTGAGAGAGGGAGGGAAGGGGGGAAGAGGGAGGGAGAAAGAACACTATCTGTTGTATTTGCATGCCTACTATGTATCAGGAGATGGGCTAGGCGTGCAAATACAAAAGATAGTGTATTTCCATCGTGTCTCTTCCCTAGGAAGAAAACTGACTCCCGTGTGGCATGGAACATAGCACATTCCGATTATTCAGGTCATCGGAGGTTCGCCACGGTTCGAAGTTTGTAGAGTGACCACATAAGCCAAGTGAATCTGTTGCAAACACTGCTTTCGTTACATCACACTCCCACTCAAGGCCCTTTGGAGGCTTCACATCACCTTGCAGGTAAAGCGAAAACTCCCGTGCCTGCTTGCACGCCTCCCATAGTCTATTTGTTCTAGATTGGATGGACACTATTTGTCCTGCCCAATCTCCAACTAATTCCCCCAGTAGATATCCTCTGTCCAACTCTTCTCTGTCTCCTGGCCTCTGACCACGTCGTTTCCCCCATTCTGGCCAAACTCCATCTTCCCTTCAAGGACCAGCTTGACACCTAAAAGTATATAATGATGGGCCGCCTGGGCAGCTCAGTTGGTTAAGCATCTAGACTCCTGATTTCGGCTCAGGTCGTGATCTCACGGTTCATGAGACCAAGCCCGGTGTCAGGCTCTGGGCTGACAGCAAGGAGCCTGCTTGGGATTCTCTCTCTCTCTCTTTGCTTCTCCCCACTTTGAGTGCATTCTCTCTCTCTCTCTCTCTCTCTCTCTCTCTCTCTCAAAATAAACAAACATGAAAAAAATTGTTAAGTATAAAATGATGATGACAGGTTTTCAGGAGAAGGTTTACAGGACTGAGTAGCTAATTTCAAAGTAGCCAAAATCTTTACCACCAGCAGGAACCTTCTCACTCCCTCCACTTCCTCTTACCCCTTCTCAGGTGTGCCTTTATTTGGCCAATAATATGTACTGGACACCAGATGAGGGTGCGAGGTAAAATTGTGCAAAGTGCCAAGAGATACCCCACAGATAGACATGTCCGATCCCCTGGGAGCTTGTCATCTGCTAGGAAGAGACTCAGAGTAACTAACTTTATTAACGTGCTCGGACAGGGCAGGGCAGAGGCAGTTAACTCCACTCTGAGGTCATATGAGAAGGCTTCAAGGAGGAGGCGGCCTTTGAGTTGGGCCTTGAGGGATGAGGAAAGGGTTCCCTTTACTTGTGTGATTTTTGTGCCAAGGATTACATTTCTCACATTGCTTACATTTAGGCAGAATTGTGTTTTCAGAGTAGAACTTAGGGGACCCCTAGGAGGGGGGCAAAACTCAGCTGGGAGACGAGTGGGGAGACTGAGAAGGTGACCTTGGTGACCCAGTGGCACAGATCGAGGGTTTGAACTAAGAGACAGGAGTGGAGGAGAAGGATTTGGTTTTCTTTTTTTCTTTTTCATCTTCTTTTGGTCTCTCTTCTGCCCTGGTTCTCTCTCTCCCCCTCCTCCTTGTCTGTGGCCTAGGTATCCCCTGGGGACACTGGAGTAAGAAAGATGCTGAGCCCTGGGTTTAGGGCAAATGCTAAAAATGAAAACTGGGTCTACACGTCCGCTGTATTCCATGCCGATGGATGGGACTCACTCTGCTCAGTAGCTACTACAAAATCCCACCCGATTTTAAACCCAAGACTTATTTTAGGAGACAGGAAGTGAAAAAAAATGACATTTTCCACCAGTCCTAGAAATTCTGTCTATTAAGTCTTTTTTTTTTTTTTTTATAATGCCAGCAGTTACATTACAGGGACAAGAAGGGGAGCTGCCTGTGAGTCCTGGATCGTTCAGTGTTAACAGCTTTAATGTAAATGTTTCAGTTAGACATATTGACTTTTCCTCCTTCCCTATTTCAACAAAGTATTTCATGGTTTGGAAAACACGTCTCGGTTTGAAACAAAGATAGCACCCCTTAGCACCCTTCAATTTCCTGTTCCCTCCTCCTCCCTCTGCCCGGCAAGATATTATTTGCCCCCAGGAGCGTTTTCCTTTATATAGCAAGATCCTAAAAGTGAAGTCATTCAGACTTGGCAGAGCTCTGTGCTTTTTTACGGGACCTCCTTGGTGCTGATCACTTTGGGGCTTTTAAAACTTTTTTTGTATAAATGGAGCAACCAACTGTCCGAATGCACTTCAGCTTCCTGAACACAATCACATTTGACGTGTTGACATTGATCTATACTGTTTTTTTTCCCCTTCTCTCTTTTTCATAATCGGGTAAGACTCAAGGAAAGTGCTAGAAGTGTAAGGTTAGAAACTGATGATCCTAACGTTTAGAGTGAAAGCAAGTGTCAAAACCTAGCCTGGGACTACACTTGAACTCCTATCCTTGTACATAGGAGATGGGTTTTCTATCTCCACATCCCTCTCATTGCACTTTGCTCTATCAGTTCATACGCTGCACAAAGTCATGCTCACTTGTAGGACAGTGACGCTGTAGGGCCAGCATGGAGTAGCGAATGAGGCCACCCTGTGCCCCTTCATTGTGGCCTTCCTTTGCGCGAAGGTCCGATCATTTCTGTCATCTGAGACAGTCTTTGATTCAGTGGGCAAAAATCCAGGAATAATTAAGACAATAATAGTACACACCCAACAAGAAAAACATGCCGTGTTTAAAGAAGAAATCCCTGCAGCACTCAAGGCAGTGATTCTGCGTCTTTGAGGATGGAAAAGAGACCTTGAAATCAAAAGCAACAGCCATCAAGGATTTACTAAGCTCCTCTTTGGCAGAAAGGAAAAATGTACTAATTCATTCTACTTTTTCCTGGTGAGATCATGGGGGTGGGAGAAGTTTAAGATTTGAATTTTTCCCCCAAAGTTCTAAGTTTTGCAAAAAGCAATTTTTTTATCATAACTAATTTCATAAAGTGCAAAAATTACCAAATGGCCCTCTCTTTTTTTGTTTAATCTGACAGATTACTGCTCGCTACTAGCCTTTGCTTGAACCCTGAAAAAAAAGCCTTTACAAATAACACAGTAGAAGCTTCATAACACGATCCCGGTTGTTTTCTTTCTGTTAAATCTGTAACTCTATCCTGATTTTATCTCTCCGAAGACTTCTGGATATTTACAACATAAGGAAAGTCTTGTTTACCTAACTCAAGGCCTTCATGAAACACGTAATCGTAAGAGACATTTCTATTTAAAATGAACATGCCAAGATACAGACATTTTCTTTACAACTCCTTTCTCTAGTACCTATTTCCAAACATCCATTCGCAATGGCTTTTCAGAAAACACTTTTCCAGAGATTACTCCAAATACCTTGTTGTGCGTAACTTCCTTGCTGAGTATCTCCAGTCTAGAGCTAATTTATTTTTCTCAGCTGCACTTTCAGACCCTTCAAAGCTATTGCTAAATTCCCCTCCCTCCGCTGACTCTAAGTATTTCTTAGCAAGGTAATTTCTGAACGTTTCATGGTAGACTCCAGGAAGAAAAAATATGTGCTATTTTCCTGAAAACCACTCGCTTGGAAACAGTCCTTTAGAGATGACAATAAACAGTGGCTGGTGTCCCTTTCGTTTTGGGGTCCCAGTGGCCCAGTGAGAAGTTGCCTCACTAGCGGTGGAGGGCCTCCCTGACGTGGGGCCCGGCCGCTGCTGAGTCGAGCAGGGTTCTAATCCCAGGACGAGTTTCTAAGCACTTCAGAGGGCAATTTAAGTCCTGCGAGTTTGTCCAGTTGGGAAGGGCCTACTAAAATGAGAAGCCATTTGCAGAATTAGGGTTTGCTCCAGAGGTCCTAAGAAAACCTAAGAAAATCCTTGAGACATCATATTCAAAAAATATTTGAAGATTGTTCACTTGAGTAAATACTTAAGCCTGCCCTCCCTCACTTTCTGCGGCCTGGGGCCATGTTACTCACCCTCAAAGAATTCATCAATATTCAACTGGCTCTCTAATTTGCTGATGTAGCAAAGAGCGTTTAATAAAGAAAGCTGTTGCAATTTTTCTTTACAGGACGTGCCACAAACTCGACTTTTGTCTTAAGGTGCTGGAATCTTCTGCCCTGCTACTAATCTAGGTAGGAAAATAAATGCTTACGTGCAGTTAGATCAACACAAGCAAATTTACCCACGAAGCCGAGCCTTAAAAGCCCAGAGAAGTCTTTCACCCCAAGGACACTGGAGCTTTATAAATGATCTGAGGATTTAGAAGCTTGTTCAGTCACGTCTGACGGACCGGCAAGCTTTCAGCCTGTCCACGAAGAGTTCTGAAGACTTTAATAGGGAAACTGTAGTTCAGTAATAAGTTTTTAGCGCCCACCGAAGCCGTACAAGTCACTGCAGTTTTAAAACCCTTCCTGAAAACCCAATCTTAGTCGTACAATCCTCTTGGATATTTTTTTTTTAAGCCTTTGCAGACCCTGTTAGACTCCATTCTCCCTCTCCCCACCTCTAAAAAAAAAAAAAAAAAAAAAACCAAGCCGCAGACACCAGCGAAAGGCCGCGAAGCACTTGCAACGCCTTGGGTCTGCGAGATCGCTCTGGCAAAGAAATTAAACTTTTTACATCAGACCTACAGAAACATGACAGTAAAATGCATGCGAGAGTTAAGGAGCTCAAGAAACTCGAGAGCCGAGCACGGTGGAATCCGTGGTTCTATTTCTGTGTACTGATTTCCTGCGTGCGTGTGTGTGCGTGCGTGTGTGTGCCACTGTTGCATTTTCTTTCCGCACCTGATTTTTTTTTTCCAGCGCCCGCGCGCGCTCCTCCACCACCCGGCTCTCAGGCGCTGGACGCAGGCCGCGACAGCCTCGGCCTCCCTCGGGGAGTGCGGGGGACCCGGGCCGCGGCGGCGGTGTCAGCGCGCGGCTCTGCTCCCCGCGGCCCACTGCTCTCCTCGCTTGTCCGCGGCGCAGGCGGCCAGGCACGGCGGAGTCCACCCAGCCGGAGTGGGACCCGGGGTCGCAGAGAGCCGCCGGGGCGGCCCCGGTCCCAGCGATCGCGCCGGGCAGCTCCTCAGCCGCGCCGTGCGCCTAGCTGCCCACCTGCCCCGAGGGCCCCGGGGCCCCAGCCCTCCTTCGTGCGGTGTCCCGGGCTGTGGCCACCGCGGGCCGCGCTACCCACTGCCCTTCCCGTCCAGAGCCGGCTCGCTTGGAGTCCTGCTTGCTGGCGGATTTGTCCCACCCGGGACGGGCAGAGAGAAAGAAGCCGCGCTCATAGACAGCGTTTAGGCGCTACTTCATAAGGATGGCTCACAAAATGTTTATTTTGACACTTTGCAAATATGCAGAAAAGTTGAAAGAACAACAAGAGGAACGGTCTGTTTACCACCACCCCCCCTCCACCAACTTGGATATAACAACTGTTGCCCTATTGCAACACTTGCTTCCTCTGTGTGTGTGTGCGCGCGCGCGCGCGTGTGTTCGCTGCATCATTTGAAAATTGCAGACATTGTGACTTTTCACCTCTGCACTTCAGCGTGCATCTTCTAAGTATAGGGACGTTCTCCTACTTGTCTTCACCCTTCTCACACCTAAGGAAATTAACTCTCCGTCCCGAACAGCACCCACAATAAGGGCTCTTCCCTTCCTGTATCCCCACTTCGTCTTAAAATTAGCTTCCCTTCTTGGAATGGGGCTTGGGTAGACAACTGCTCCCTCCCTCCGTGCTATGTCCCCCAGTGCGGACGGCCAGCCTGTTCGGGGATCCCCTCGTGCCAGGGGCCTCTCTCCCTGAGAGCTTGGCCAGACGGCGGGGGCCGGGTTGTCCCAGTAAGTCTGGACTCACTCGCGTGGGGAGAGCCTCACTCACGGGGTCCCAGATCCCCATATCTTCCCCAAACCTTTTCAGGCACCCCCAGCGCGCTCAGCGCCGGGAGGGGGGGGGGTCTTTGCTCAGCCACCTTACTCCCTTCCGGCAGCTCAGAGGGCACCGCGAGGGGACCGATGGGCGTGGGGCGGCGACCGTCTTGTCGGTCTCTGGGTGCGCGCTGCGCTACCTAGAGCTCCTGGCTTTGCTATTTTCCATACTCTTTCTTTTCTCCCTGAAGCCCGCTACTCGGCTCTGCATCGGCTACTCCGCGCGCCCAGTGCCCCCCTCGGCCCTTGGCGGCTGCGGGCCCAGGCTGTGGCGTCGAGCGCCTGCACACCCCCCCCTTCCTCGCCGCTCCCCTCGCCCCCTCCCCCCTTTCCGCCCCCGGGCCCGGGAGAGGCGCGCGGGACGGGGAGGGGTTGGGGGGGTGGGAGCGTGAGCACCGCGTGGCCACGCCCCCGGAGCCGGCTTTTTCTAGGGCCGCTGCCGGAGGCTCTCCGCTGGTTCCCCGCTCGCCTCCCGTGCGTGCACAGCTCCGGCCCTCGCTCCGCTCCGCCTCCGCCACGCCGCTCTCCGAGCTTCGCCGAAGCCAGCGCGAGAGCGCGCCCTCAGCGCCGCCACCCCGGCTCCCGGCGCCCCGGTCCCCGTTGCTCGGTGCCCGGCCCCCGCGCTCCGCGACCTCGCGGTCTCCCAAGTCCCGGTCCTGCTCCCCGCCTGGCCCCGCTCTCTCACTGTCTGTCTGCTCCCCCCACCCCCACCCCGTTCCTCCCTCTCTCTTTTGCTTGCTTGCTTGCTCGTTCGCTAGCTCTCAGACCAGGCGAAGCAGCTTCGCAGGAAAATCCCAGAAACCTTTGCAAAAAGCTGACAATGAAATTTAAGAAGTTCTTCGATTTCGGCGCCATTTTCGAGTGGAGCGAGAGGTGACATGCGATTTTTTTTAAAAGGGACTTGTTGGCTGGCGTCTTCCCCGCTAGTAACGTTGGTTACGGCAGACTGGAAAAAAAAATCTGGTGACAATGCTGAAAAAGTTCAGTGTTGCTTTGGGGTTGTAAAGCGCGTTGTGGGCCAGGGTGCGGGTGAAACAGACCTTGAAAGTGTTTAGCACACGACTACGGCCGGGAAAATTCTTAGGAAACGGGCTGGAGAAAAGCTAACATGGAGGGGTGGGGAGAGCAAACCGAGTAGAGGGGCAGTGACCGACTGTCAGCCTCGCCAGGGTCGGGAGCCACCGGTTTTGACAGACTGTAAATGGACTTTTCGTGGCTCTTATATGCAAGCAGGAAAATATGTGTTAGAAAGAAATGTGGTTAATTTCGCATTGTCTTTTCCCAATTAAAACTTTCAAAGATGTTTAGTTTTCCCTGGAGGAAACTTGACATTAGGAAAGTTTGGCACGAACGCGCCAAGGGAAGGTACATCGTGTGTTTGGGGCGTGGGGAAGAAGGCATTTGCAAAATTAAGACAAAACGTTGTAAAATATGAACGGAAGAAGAGGCGTATTCTTTGGCTCTTAAATGATTTGGCCAAACACAGTTCAGTTCGTCAGGGGGTGGGGCTATGGGCCACTCGAAAGTATTGATTCTTTGTCTATTGTATCAGCGACTGACCATCTCCTGAAGTGACCAGACGCCTCTTTGTAATCTGTTTTCGTAAGTAAATTTCAGTCTAAAGGGAAATCTGTAAAGTAGGGGATCGAGGTGCCTCTTTAGGAATGTAAGTCGTTGTCGTGTCACTGGGAGAGACGAAAGGGGTTAAGTGAAAGGTACAAATGAATTCAATTCCAGTGAGTTTGCAGAGCGATCTGGACGGGTCCTTCGCCTTTGACACCATTGCTATTTCGAATAAACTTTTGTTTTTCTAAGTAGTCAACTAAGGAAATGTTAAATTAGGGATGACTTTAACATCTGATGTGATGGTTCACATGTTTGTGTGGAACGTAAATATTTAATTGGGAGAGGGTTGTGGAGTTTCAAAATATAACTGTACATTTGCTAAACATGTTTTTCTTTCTTTTTAAGGGCAACCAAGGACGTTTTTCACCATTAATCCCAAAAGTCACTATAAGAGTTGTTTGTACATAACATAGCCAGAACAAGATGGAATTTAGAAACACTTAACTGTATGTCCCAATTGAGGGAGTGGAGTTACTATATTAATAACCGTGTTTACCATGACATAAGCAGTGTAACTGGTAACACTGGGTCTCTGTCTGGTGTTAGGAATGTTGTTGTTAGTCTGATTAAATACTCTGCTCATTTTATCAACTAATAAGTAGGACACGACATCCCTTGTACTGGTTCTGAAACACCGACGTGATTTTTAAATGAACCAAAACACTTAGCAGATTTGGTTGGATGCTTCAAGTGTCCGTTACTTGTATTGAAATGTATTTTAATTTGCAAACCCATTAGAGTTTTGTGGTGGCTTTGTTGTTTTAACTTTTAGGTGTGTGCTTGAGGTTACAGAGTAGTTTCTTCTGTGCTTAATTGACTATTTCGTTTAAAGGAGGGGGAGTGGGTGCCTTGTAACTTATTGCTGATGGGTGTCCATTTTAAGAAGGAAAAAAAGTGGTATCTAATGAGTTAATCATTAAGGAGTATGCACTGTGCCGGCCATTTCAGGACATGAAAGAGTTTCTGTGGAACTGCTTGACACAGGAAGGAGTGAATTGACATCAAGTATTTAAACTGCTTTGATTTATGTTTTGATAGGTGACATTGAAAGGTATAAATTATTTATAAATAACGTTGAATAGCCAGGTTTATACGTAAACATCCAGATATTTTATTTGGGGGCAGTTATCTCTCATTCTTTGGTGCCTCGAGGGAAGAGCTCAAAGCAGGGCGTTTGCTGCAAGAATGGGGCACTGGGGGGTTAAAAAGGACCTCGGATGCTTGTATGGACCAGCTGTGTTTCCCAGCTCTCTTATGTGTTAGAATCAGCTGAAGCTGCCAGAGACATTTTGGTTATCACCTTTAATCAATAAGTGAAAAAGTTTCTTTTTTTTTTTTTTTTAATGGGGACATTAAATGAGACTTACGGTTCATAGCCTGCAGCAGGAAGACGTTTCCCTAATACTTTAAAGCTGGCAAGAGTGACCCGGATATTGCCAAAGCGCCTCAATTTATTTTATCTTACTATTATTACTCTCAGAGGTAAGATTCTTTCCCACCTTCATTCCTGACTCCCACCCCTCTGATTTTCACCCTACACTTTTCCAAGATTCAGCCTCTGGGAAAAAAATACTGAGAGCCACACCCTTCGCTCCACCTGCCAGTCCTGGAAGTCACGCGGTGAAGTTCTAAAAAGTACGTCGATCTGGAATGACGTGTCTTAGTCCTGCGTTTTGCTTTGTTCCTCGCCCTCGGGCGGGACTTGACGGGGCTTCCTTCCAGTCATCATGTCTTTCTCCACCTGCAGGTACCCCAGAACGATCCCCCTTCGTTGACTCCGAGGGGATGCAGCAGCAATTCATGTTTTGAAGTGCTTTAAACGGTTCAAAACGTGAGGCGCTGCTATACCCCCTCGCGGGGAAGTTGGAAGGTTGGGTTCTGCTGGACGTGGGCTCCCGCGGGACGCCCGCTCCCAAAGGCCAGTTCGGGAGCAGGTAGGTGGGCGGGGGCTTTGGTCTCTCTTCCTCTTCCCTCTACACCTCTCCCCGCCCTCGAGGCCCCGCCATAGTCCGGGGAGAGGGCCAGGGCTGTGCGACGACTTCGGTGAGGGGGGTGGTCGAGGGCTGCGCGCAGGCGTTGAGCGCCGAGCAGGGACGCGGTGGCCCGCTCTCAGCCGTGCCCTAGCAGCGGGAACAGTACTGCAGTGGGCGATCGGTGCTCTGGAGTATTGTTTCTGCTGCCCGGGCAAGGCTGGGACTGCCGCACGGGCCCACCCGCCAGGTAAGTCCTAGTGCGGCGCCTGCCGTGTCTGCCCCGGGAGGAGCGAGCAGCTAGGCCCGGGACTAGGCGCGTAGCGCGTTTGCTGTCCCTCAAACGGTTGCCCGTCTTTGAATACGTAAATGGCTGTGCAAGATGCTTCCTCGTAGCACCCCTTTCCCTGCCCAGGTAAAATGTAAACGATTGCAAAGATCCCTTCCCGATCACTTAGAATACCGCCCACAAGACAAAAAGGACTACCTTCAAGGCCCAACAAGTCAAGGAGGGCTGGATATTGGAAAAGGAGCGAGAGGTGGCAGGAAGGGCGACCCGCTGCAAGCAGTTCCCAGGCCACTCTGTGGCTCCTGGGAACCGGGCTCACATCCTGCATGTGGAGAGGGCTTTGGAGTGCAGGAAAGATTCACGTTTCCGCCCCTTCCCGACACCCTCTTTCCCTCCCGCCCCCTCCCCAGCTGTGTGGCGGGGACCTTCCTTGGGGTTCGGGCAACGACGGATCGGGGCGAGGCCTAGCATGCGGGTGGGAAGGCCCTGACCTGCCCGATCTGAGGCCTGCAGCAGAGCAAGGGCCGGAGGGGGGTGGCTCCGGCATGAGGCTGTGCGTTTTCTAGCTGCTTCTTGCCTCATCTCGCCAAATCTGGTCCCAGAATTCCACTCTGGAGGCGCTGCCCCAAGACCACCTTTGTCGCTCCAGGGGCCTCACAGAAAAGAGATTGTTACCCCGCTGGCAAGGTACGGGCTTGACACTTCCCAAGAAAACGGCAGCACCCGAGCTGTCGATCCAGGGGGCCCTTTGTGCCTCCAAACTCCGACACTGCGGCTCGTTCGTGTCGCACAGCCATCGACCTCTAGAGCCACCTGCACCCCTCACAGGGGGTCCCGGTCGGCTAGGGGCGGGATAGAGCCGGGATAGCCGGCCTAGAGAAAAGACGGCTGATCCCCTGGTTGAGGCCTTTATCTGTGAAAGCCACTAAAGCTGTGCAGGGCTTTTGACCTGGCGCACGGACAGGTAGAGGACAAAGGGAGGTGTGGCGTCCTCCCCACACTTTAGGTCCTCTTAGAAGAAACAAAACACCAAAAGCCCCCCTGGCGGGCGCGGGCTGCCTCAAACTGGCCTCGCGGGGGGCCGGGGCCGGGGCCCTGGCAGTCTGGCAGATCTGCGGTGCGGGGAGGCCGGGGTTCCGGGGGGTTCCGGGCGGCCCCGAGCGAAGAGTCGGTCAGGCCCCGGCGCCCACGCGGCCGCGCTCCCAGACTCCCTTGCGCCTGGGGCGGGCGCGGGGCGCTTTGGGGCCCTTCCGGCCGCCGCGGCCCCTCGGGCTCCCCGGGGCGCAGCCACCCGGCCGCCCGGGCCCCGCCCGCT
>NW_024420481.1:400699-400974 GCF_014898765.1 Herpailurus yagouaroundi
CTGCGCCCCCCGGGGGTCGGGGAGGCACCTCGCAGCGGCCTTCCAGTCTCTCACCCGCCTCCCTTCTCCCCCTCTCCCCGCTCTGTACCGGCGCCCCTCGGGCCTGGAGAAGGCCCGGTGGCAGCCGGCGCCCAGCCTCCCCCCCCCCCCCCCCCCCGGGAGGACGGCGCCCGCGCCTTCGGGCTCCCTCCGGTGGGCGCCCGCAGGACCCAGGTGAGCGGGTGGCCGGCGGGGAGCCGCGCGGGGCGGAGGGCGGGCGGTGGGGGGGGGGGGGG
>NW_024420481.1:401074-466694 GCF_014898765.1 Herpailurus yagouaroundi
TAACACCGCGATGTTTGACTAATCCGTTGCCCCCCCCCCCCCCAGGGGCCTCGAGGACCCAGGCGTCCACTCCGCCCTCGGACTGCGCGCTGCCCTTTGCTGACTTAAAACATTCATCTCGCACCATTAGCCGCGCGGTCCAAGTTGCAGTGTGCCTAGATTTTCCTCCAAGGACAAAAATGTGAATAAAGCAACATTTTAGTCAAACATTTCGGTGTTAATGAAGAAGATGGCAATTCGTTCCGGACTATAAATTCTCTTTAGCACCTCTCCAAGGTATTCTTTAAAATTGTTTTTTCAACACTGCTGAATGTGCATCATGACGTGTGGGAGACTTGTGTAAAGCGAATCAATTTATAGTGGGCTGATCCCTCGATCCAGTGTTACACCTTCAAGGAGGCACCTTTCCATAGTTTTCTCGGTTTTTTCCCAACACGTGTTATCTGTTAGTGAGGAAGCTCCGTGCACACAGCACTGTATTCAGTCTGTTAGGCAGACGCGGCTCTCAAACTAGGAAAAGCCTAGCCCAGCTCTAAATTCAAAAATGGACATTAAGTTGTGGATTAAGATATACAGGTAGCTTTTATGATCTATAACTGAACATAATCTTAAGACAAATTTAATCACAGGAATTTTTTTTTTTTGAAGGCATCCAGCATCTCCAGTTAGCAGTACTGACTTTTTTTTTTCCCCCCCAACAAAGGCACACTACGTCAACACTCTTGGCCGGGATCTGGACGCAGAAGACTCCTGTTTCAAGAAAATACAATCGTCTCTCAAAGTCTGTAATTTATATGCATTTTTAACTCACTAGGTATTGAAAACCACCCAAGTGTCCCACAACATGGGGTAAAATATAATCACTGAGTGTAATATTATACATCCCTTAAAAATGTGATTGGAAAATGTTTTATGATCTGTAAGACAAAATACCCTCTCCCACCATTTCTTTCTCCCTGCTGCTCCCCCATACCCACGCATCTTTGTTCCAACTGGCATGTTCAACTTGGTTTTCCCGCCAAATGAGTCAGTTATGATGGGAACGGCAATTGATTTGAACAGATGTGTGTCAGGGTTACTTGGGAAACCAGATGCCAATAACCAGGGCCACACAAAAAGGCAGTGGTTGCAACTCCGTACAAATTTATGCGGGCACGCAGACAAGGACTAAAGTGGAACCCCAAACAGGAAAACAGTTGGATACGCTCCCGTGCTGAGAGATTGAATGATTGTATGCTGCTTTTGATTTCCTTTAATACAGGCAACTGTCCAATTAAAAAGACCTGAGAAGGACTCTGCAGTGCAAATTATTTTGCTGTTTTAAAACACTATACCTATGCAACCCTCGAGGCAGATGGGGCAACACTCGGAAAAAAGTGCTCCCACGCAGGTGGGAGTTCACTTCTACACAGCTTTGCCAAGAGACAGTGCAAGAGGAAAGTAAAAATAGGTTCAAAAAGCATTTTGGGGGCGGGGAGATCAATGAGTTTATCGACAGGCCTGAAAGACTTGAACCGAAGGCTATATCCAAGTTGGCATAAACTTTTAGAAATCTGTCTTCCCATTGGCCTGCAGCATAACTTAGCGTCATAACCCTAAGATTTTATATATGCATATGTATTTTGAATGATTACATTAATCTTAAAAAACTATATATGTATACAGATACATCTATATTCTGACACACACACCCCAATTCTAGCAAATGTGTATCTCCTAGCCCCCTCCACCCCACTCACCCTGCCCACCAGCTACTGCTCAGTAAATGAACAAAGATCTGTCCTCTAACACCCCATTTCACCTAGCCACCACCTTAGCCTCCCTCCCCTCCTCCACAATTGATCTCTTTGGCAAGTTCAAAAAGGCTTAACCACCCCCCCACCCCCACCCCCGCAGGATAGTAAACTGAGCCATTAGGGAGGAGCCCTGAAAAGATCTCCATTTCCTGTGGTGGCTCAGGCTTTGGAGCACTCCCCCTTACTAGCTCAACAATCTGAGCTGCTGGTGGGGGGGGGGGGGGAGGTGGCCGGGGCTTCACCGCCGCCACCGCTACCGCTGTTGGTCTGGGAGCTGAGAACAGAGCTGGGAGTCCTCACTGCTTTGAAGTGTGATTCTGCTGAGGCAGCTCCTTCACCTGTTGGCCTTCCCCCACCTCCACCCGCTCTCCAGACCAGACCGTTCTCCCAAGACCAGATCTTTTAAAGGTCTTGGTCACAAAAGCCGAAATAGTCAGAATCCCAGTAATCCCAGCACCTTGCGGCTGTAGCGTGCTTGTACGTGTTTTTGCAAATATTTTCGTATTTTCTACTTGTAACAAGAGAAAAACAGGATAAGGCAGTCAAAAGAACCAATTACAAAGAAGAAGACTGGGGCTTCTGGAGGTTAGGGATTTGGCTCAGGCTGGGCTCAAGCCTCTCCCTCCAGACCTCATGCGGTGGTGCTTCTTATATCATTACTGGTTAAGCAGAACCCTCTACACAGTAGTGACTAGAGTCGGAAATGAATTCGTTTGGTTAAAAAAATTCAAGGTGATATTGATCAGTTTTATAATGAGCTTTTGCCTACACCCTGAGCACTTCCTGGGGGAGGCCCAAGATTTGGCCCCAGGATGAGGAAATAGTGACTAAAGTGCCCAGCCGTGTACAAGTAGATACGTACAACCCACAAATGCTTTAAGTTCATTAGAATCTGTGGCCCATGTTGTTACTTTCTATAGATTCAACCAAATTAACCTTAAGGAAACAAGTGGAATGTTCAACCATAGGGGTTAACTTAATGTGGTCACTCACTCAGTGGAACCTTTTTCGGCTGTTACAAGTAATAATTATAAAGCCTATGTAGAAACCTGGAAAATGCTTAAGATAACCAAGTTTTACAAATCAGGACATAAAATCATGTGGACACCATGATGGAAATGTAGGTCTAAACAGGAGCAGAAACTGGAAAGACCATGCAAGACAAACATACCTGTTGCCTAAGGTGCTGGGATTTGAGCTGGAGTCTCTTCTTTCTCTCCTGTTCCCTGTGTGTTCATTATGCCGGGTTGTTTTGTTATGTTGTCAACCATAATTCTCTAAAAAGCCTTTAGGGGTCACGGGCAACCCAGAAAATTTGGGTCAAGGATGCACAGACCTCAGACATCTCGGGGATCATCATGTCACGAGAGACCACTGTGCACTTGTGACAGATTGATAACTGAAAGGTCTGGGAGCCACTCCTCTTCACAGCAATACGGCTGGTAAGTATTGCAAGACCAGCGGATGAAAAGATGGGGAAAAAGTGGGCCCTAAGCAAGGAAGAACGTGGCTGCCACGGCAGGAGAAGGGGCTGAGTTGTATTTTCGTAGTTTCATGGGAAGCGGGGGTCAGACTTTAAGTTTCTTTCTAATGAATGGAAACTTCTATATTCGTGCCAGAATGTTAAAACAAAGGATTTCTGCTCAAGCAAACAACTGGAAATACATTCGCTGTAAGCACTGAGACATAAGGAGGCTCATCGTTAATATGTTGACCCTCTAAAAATGGTCAAAAAACAACAAAAACTGCATGAACAAAAAGCCACAGAAAAAGAATCCATAAAAAAGCTCAGTTTAGGATTTGTAAGGATGGAAATTAGGAACATCCTGGTGATCAACAATGAAGGATGGGGTAAATAAAATATGGTGCATCTAGTAAATAACACGAGACTGTGCCCCTGACGAAATACGTGATGCTAACAGAAACATGCAAAGTGCTCGCAGTTTCCATCTATGCAGTCTAGGAGTATAGGGAGCATTCCGTGTGCAGTTTGGTTTCAATACGGAGATAAAAGGCTGGAAGGAAATAGATCACAGCCTTAATAGCGGTGATCTCGGGCGGCACACATGATCAGAGAAAGATGCTGAACTATTTTTGCGATGTGTTCCTAATATGTAATATAAATGTATTGGGAACATTTTGCATTCATAGTCTTGCATCAATAATATGGAAAGAAGGCTAGGAAAAAGTATACCAAGAGTCTGTCAAAGAAAGATGCTGAACTGTTTTTGCGATGTGTTCCTAATATGCGGTATAAATATATTGGGAGCATTTTGCATGCATGGTTTTGTATCAATATACAGATAAGAGGCTGGAGGGAGCACACCAAAAATCCTATAATGCTTCTCTGTGGGTTGCGATATGATAAAGTAATAAAAAGTAAGGTACAAAATTATTTTTGCAATATGTTCCTGAATATGTAATATGAGTGTATTGGGGACATTTTGCATCCATAGTTTTGTATCAATATTTAGAGAACAGGCTAGGAAGAAATATATTAAAATTTAATAGTGGTTATTTGTGGGTTCTAGTATTATAGATGATATCTGTTCTTCCCTTTATACTTTTATGTATTTTCCAAGTAATACTTGTACAAACAACAAAATTCATTACTTTTATAGCTATAATAAAATTTCCTTTTTTTTTTTATAAAGAGTTTGTATTTATTTTTAAAAAACAGCATAGCCCCCTGACCTGGGGATAGGGACAGACTTCCTATTTGGATAGCAATGGGCCTAGCAGACGTTTGCAAACCTGTCTGGGCCAACCCTACACAGCTTTGGTTGGTTTTGCAGTGCAAATGTGTGTTCTCCTTTGCTCTTGGCAAAGGGTAGAGAAAGCATAATTTAAAAATATAACCATGACAGAGTAATAATAGTAATATCGTTAAACACACTGCTATCTCCTGTCTAATCAAAGTAACACTTTAAGAAGTATAGAAAGTTGAAACAGGCTCCTTTTCCTGTAAGAGCAATTCACGATGGCGCGACTTGGATGCTTGCCTGGGGCCTCAAGACACATGGGCCCATCTGGGACATGCCTGAGTCAGGAAAACACCTTACGGGAAACCTAATTCCACCCAGCCGATCTTTTGCAGAGGCAGCTAAAGCCCCCTGCATCTTGCCACCAGTTCTGCTGAGCTCCAGAGCTGCCCTGGTGTTGGGGAGCCCACGTGACACCCGAATTTGGGCTTTCCCTGTTTTGTTAAGAGAGACATAACCATTTGGAAACATACCAGGCCCCTGGCCTGGGAAGACACCGGCCAAGGGCTCGAGCATTCCTCAGTTGCACTTCTTTGAATGGAGATACCGCATGAGAAGAGGATGTACGGCCTCTCCACCCTCTTCGAGGCTCTCTTGGGGAAACAGTTTCCCCCAAAGAATTCGTCACACTCTGGAGCAAGACCCTATCACTGGGCATTACTCTCAAAACATGTATCTTAGTCCTTAAAGCAGAAGCTGCAGTCACGAGGCAAAAATATACTTGAAAGAACATTCTTCCCATTTCCTGGTGTCCTGCCTTTGTTCTGCTTAAGAACAGTCATACAGCCAAAGTCATCCTCGGTGACATGTGTACTCCTCTGTATGTCTTTTTTTTTTTTTTTTTAAGTTCATTTAGAGAGAGAAAGCATGAGCGGGAGAAGGGCAGAGAGATAGTGTGTGTGTGTGTGTGTGTGTGGGTGGGAGAGGGGGCAGAGAGACGAGAGAAAATCTCAAGCAGGCTTCATGATCAGTGCGGAGCCCTACGTGGGACTCAATCCCAGGATCTGTGAGATCATGACCCGAGCCGAAACCAAGAGTTGGAGCCTTAACCGACTGAGCCACCCGGGCACCCCCCTCTGTATGTCTTTCATAAACATTTTTCCCCGCCTCATTCCATCAATCTGAGCACATTTTCTGGAGGCCTGGCTCTGTGCTGCTGACTTGTGGGGAGAGGAGAGGACAGAAGCGAGGGGGGTAAGGGGATTCTGAGCCAGAGAGGCCTCGAACACATGAATCCTTTCCTGCATCTGCCATTGGGTATAAAACTGGGATCAGCTGGTGCTTTGACCTTCTTCTGAGCCAGGTCGGACCACACAGAGAATCTGCTTTGCTCAGCCAAATTATCCAGTGTCCTCCTTTCCCTAGGCTTCACTCTAGTCCCTGCTAGACAGAGTGTAAAATAGGGAAGAGTGTGGGAGGGTCCCCTTACTACATGGAAGGCCTCATGCCCAGCTGAGAGAGAGAGATCTTTAATGTAAGCCCTGACCTTAACTCTCTTCATTTACCAGTGAAAAAAAGCTCCAGGCCCTGAATTTCTGGACCAATACGATGTCCTAGAATTTGGCCAGTGGAGAGACCACTCCCAATTGGGGCTATGCCAAGAAGGGCTGGGTGGGGGGCAGGAGCAGGCGCCAAACGAGCTGGGAGCTGCCCTTCGCTAACGGGGTCAGTGCAATCCCTCATTTTACAGAAGAGGAAACTGAGTTGCCGAGAGAGAGGAAATACCTCGTAGAGAGGTCGTGCAGAGAATTGGTGGCAACGTTAGAACCGGAACCTTGATTTTCGGGGCTCTCTCCACCGTAATACGCTGGGTATAAAGGACACAGGGAGCCACCCAGGCAGACACTATAAAGAATGTGGGGCCTGATGAGCACCTTTGAAGGTGGGCAAGGCCAGAAGAGGCGGAGAGGGCAGGGGAGGACATCCCAGCAGGGGAGGACGACCCCGCACAGGCACAGGCAGGCTTGGATATGGCATGGCACCGAGGCAGTCAGGAAATAGGTCTGGAGGAAATTGTTAAGGTCAAGTCTGGCCTCTCAACGTGAGCTCTTCAGACCATTGAGGGTGTCCCAAGGGGTACAAAAAAGCCACAGAATACTTACGGCACAACTTCCTAGAGCGCAAATTTGATCGAATCGTTTAAAGCCTCGTTTTCCTGTGGAAAGCAGCACAGATCCAAAGAGAGAAAACTGAGACCTCAAAAGCATTTCAAGGGTGTTGCAGGCCCCTCCGGGCTGTCCCACAGTCCGGCACTGCTTCCACCCCAGTCCAGGACTGCTTCCACCCCAGTCCCATTGCAAGTGAGTTTTCAGGCACTGGTCCCTAGACATTCTGGCTTTTTGTTTGTTTTTCCTACCGGTACCAGGGTCCTCAACTTCTCCTGATAACAGCTCTCCTGCTCTTTCCTTGGGTGAACTGCCCCTGCGCACACCGTCGGCAATAAACTGCTTAGCCTCCAGACAAGCACATGACCCAGGTCAGGTCAAGCATAGCGACTCGTGTCCCGTTCCGTGCCAGCGGTGCTACAGAAAGCTCCCAGCCTCACCAATGAGACTACTTCCCTGGGATTTTTTTTTTTTTTTTTTTTTTTTTTTTTTATCGTGAAATGGAGAGAGTCGTTTCTTCTGCAGTTTCTAAGCTTGGAGCTCTATGTGGCTACGCCCCTACTCACCCCGCTTGACCGTGTCCATCACTGGGAGGAAGCTCACCTTCAGCAGGAGAGAATGAGGATGATGTGTACATAGAAACACATAGAAACACAAGACGGAGATTGAGGGAAACGACGCCTTGAGTCCCTAGACCCAGGTCCGGAGCACATACTGTGCCTTTATTTATTTATCTTGCCTTTATTTACTTATCTTGTTAAAGTCTTTTTTTAAAGTATATTTGGAGAGAGCGCGCGCGTGCACGTGTGTGAGCAGGGGAGGGGCCGGGGGGGGGGGGGGTAGAGAGAGAATCCCAAGCAGGCTCCATGCTGTCAACGCAGAGCCCGACGTGGGGCTGGAACTCACAAACCATGAGATCATGACCCGAGACACAGTCAAGAGTCGGACGCTTTACCAACAGCCACCCTGGCGCCCTTTGTCCCTTTTTTAATAGCTGGTTTCACTTATTCACTCACCAAGTGCTTACTGAGTGCCTGCTTCCATGGAGTTTACATTCTAGGGTGAGTTGTGCTTCTGTCATTTGCAACGGAAAACAATGCTGCCTGCCAGATCTCAGAATTTACAACCTAGGATAAGGATCAGAGAGAGAGAGAGAGTCTATACTATAAACAAGGGAAAGTCTGAAGTTTCTGGAGCAGGGGAATCACGTGATCTTTCACAGCCCTCTGGATTTGAGGCAGACCAGGTTGGAAACAGGGACTTTGAAAGGGCTGGAGTGGCCGGGACTCTGACTTGCTCCATTTTTAAAATACCCTCATGAGTCAAGCTTCCCGGGAGGAAACTCAACTTGGAAGATAAAATGTTTCCAGGAAGTGCTCCAGGCCCCGCTCTTGCGGTGCTCCCACCCTCACCTTCACGGGTGGTTCGGTTCAGCCTTCCCCCGCCTGCACCATTTTCCAGCACTTTGCCCGTTTGCTGCCCGGACGCTCATCTGTACGTGCAGCACCCGCCACTGGCGGGGACATATTAGCTGGAGGGAAGGCCCTTAGGAGCTCCCAGCTGGGCTGCTCTCTCCCTGCTCCGACCCACTGCACCTCTAGGAGCCATTCCGGGTGCTTCCTTCTCCAGAGGGCTCCCCAGACGGCCCCCCACCCCCCCCATGCCGAACCTCCTCGGAGTTTCTGCCACACCCATGTCCGGGCACCTGCTCACAGAAGTGGATTTTTTTTTAATTTTTTTTTAACGTTTATTCATTTTTGAGACAGAGAGAGACAGAGCACGAATGGGGGAGGGTCAGAGAGAGGGAGACACAGAATCTGAAACAGGCTCCAGGCTCCGAGCTGTCAGCACAGAGACCTACGCGGGGCTCGAACTCACGGACCGCGAGATCATGACCCCGAGCCGAAGTCGGCCGCTTAACCGGCTGAGCCACCCAGGCGCCCCAGAAGTGGATTTTTTTCAGGTGTGCGTCGTGCGATTCAGTAGCAAGCTGCCTGAGGGCAAGAACCAGGCTCCCCTTTACCACCCCCCCACCCCCACCCCGGGAGCCTAGCCCTGTGCCTGACACAGCAGAGGGCGTGCTCAACCCAGGTTGGTTGAGGGACTGATGGTGGAGACAGCTCAGAGATAAGGGGATCTGAAGTCCTTTTCCCGGGGCCAGTCTGAGCTTAGGCCGATTTTAGCGTCATCGTTATTTCACAGCATCTTCCTTCACTCTCCAAAGTGTCTTATGGTAAAATATACTGTCACCTACTTATCTGGAGAGTACCAAAGGGGCCGTTGACACAGCCAAGTTGAAGCGGCTCCCGACCTAGGACAAAATATTTATAAAAGCCAAACAGCGGTATACTGCAACGCCGTGCTCTGTCGCTTGGAACTGAACATGCAAGGAACAACTTTCCTTGCAGAGCTCCGGAAAGTCTTGCCTGCTCGACTGCGGCCGGCTCCCACGCGCTCTCCAGCACACAAAGCATTAGAGCCACAGTGCAGCCTGTCACAAGATGCACATATTGCCCCCATCCATTTCATGCCACGGGCACGTAAAACAGCACGGTTGGCCCCACAGAGACTGGAAAGGCACACGGGCCCGGCCCAGGAGCGGAAAGAAATCAAAGGCAGTCGTGAATGGGTCGGGAGCCAAACAGACGGGGCGAGCTGCCGCAGGACGGGCGTTTTGGGCCCCCAGAGTCATGGCTTCGTCCTGCCACCGCAGTGGGGTGCTCTGTCTGCCTAGGACACTCACAGTCTTCAGAGTGGAGAACACCGGCGCCTAGCAAGTCTCTCTTTGACGGGCTAATGATGGCCACGGATTGTTTGACGCTCCTCCCCCTGGGGTACGGGGGTCTGTGTTCCCTCCCCTCGAGTCCGGGTTGGCCTCAGTGACTTGTTATCCCATGTGGCAGAAGTGGCCTCAACAGCTTCCAGCTGGGTCTCTTGGAGCCCCGAGCTTCTACGTAGAAGTCCAACTACTCTGAGGACTCCATGCCGGAGAAGCCATGTGGGCAGATGCCGTGGAAAGGCCCTGAGACCCCCATAAGGAGGGGCACAGAGGCCCAGGGGGCCCATTACTGTTGCAGCCCCCCCGTGGTTCAGGGTCATCCCTGCCCAGTCCTCGGATATCACAAGCCATCCCGGCCAAATCGCAGATTCCTGAGCAAAACAAATGATCGCTGTTGTTCTAAGAGACAATGTTTTGAGGTGCTTACGTAGCTAGCAATTGACAAGCAGGACACTCCCTCCCGCCGTGTTGGTCTAGCGCTTTGTGTAGCCTAAGTAGGCCGTGCTATTTAAGCCCTACAACCAAATGTGAGGCAGGGGAAGCGAACAGCAGGTGGAGGGAACAGAGGACCCTGTACTGCTGTGCCCCGAGTTCATAGAGTATGATACTACTGGTGGGTGGGAGGGTGGTTAGTAGAGGAGACCAATGTATTTAGCACTATGTGCTCATTTTTCCTTTCTTTTTATTTCTGGCGAGTGAAAATGGCTTTTGTTGACCATAGAGAGACACAATTATACTTAAAAATAAATTTACGTCACACTCATTAAGATGGCTACTACGAAAACAACCCGGAAAACAACAAGTGTTGGCCAGATATGGAGAAATTGGAACCGTTGAGAGTTTCTTTCTCTTTTTTAAAGTTTATGTATTTTGAGAGAGAGAGAGAGAGAGAGCACATGAGAGGGGCAGACACAGAAGGAGAGATAGACAGAAAAGCCCAAGCAGGCTCTGCACTGTCAGTACAGAGCCCAATGTGGGGCTCGAACCCACGAACCATGAGATCATGACCTGAGCCAAACCAAGAGTCAGATGCTTAACCAACTGAGCCACACAGGCGCCCCAACCATTGTGCATGTCTTAAGCGCTATCAGCAATAGCCAAAGTATGGAAAGAGCCCAAATGTCCATCGATGGATGAATGGATAAAGAAGTTGTGGTATATATATAGATATAGATATAGATATAGATATAGATATAGATATAGATATAGTGGAGTATTACTCGGTAATCAAAAAGAAGGAAATCTTGCCATTTGCCACTACGTGGATGGAGCTGGAGGGGATTATGCTAAGTGAAATTAGAGAAAGACAAAAATCATATGACTTCACTCATAGGAGGACTTTAAGAGACAAAACAGATGAACGTAAGGGAAGGAAAGCAAAAATAATATAAAAACAGGGAAGGGCACACAACATAAGAACCTCTTAAATACAGAGAACAAATTGAGGGTTGCTGGAGGGGCTGTGGGTGGGGGGATGGGCCAAAAGGGTAAGGGGCATTAAGGAAGACACTTGTGGGGATGAGCACTGGGTGTTATACGTAGGGGATGAATCACTGGAGTTTACTCCTGAAATCATTATTGCACTGTATGCTAACTAATTTGGATGTAAATTAAAAATAAATCAATAAATAAGTAAATAAGTAAATGTACGATTAAGCCTCTAACTGTATTAAAAAAACAAATAAATAAATGCTCCAGCTTCTTGTTCTTGGTGGTCAATTCTGGGAGGCCTCTGGGTGCTTCTTTTTTTTTAAGTTTATTTCTTTATTTTGAGAGAGAGAGAGAGAGCACAAACGGGGGAGAGTCAGAGAGAAGGAGAACCAGAATCCCAAGCAGGCTTTGCACCATCATTGCAGAGCCCGGTGCAGGGTTCAAACTCATGAACTGTGAGATGATGACCTGAGCTGAAATCAAGAGTTGGATGCTTAACGGACTGAACCACCCAGGTGCCCCAACCTCTGAGTCCTTCTAAGGACTAGGGGAAGAGCTAGGGGAAATAAAACCCATGTTTTTTCCACGGGGATGACCTCAGTCATGCACACACTGATATTGGCTTTCTCTCTTGCCCCGTGTCACTCTCTCAGCTCCTTGACTCCAAATTTCGGAGACCAATGCCCAAATAAACTACCTTCTCTCAAACCCTTTTCTCAGCCTCCACTTTTCAGAAAACCCGAATTAAGATGCTGTCCATGTGAAGATGCCATAATCAAATGTCTGTGTCCTGGTCCAGGCATTCTAGAGTGCAGCCAGTGGACAGGCCTGACCCATGCCACGGAGCTTCCGTGGCATGGGTCATTTCTCATCCTTAATGAGACTCATCCGTAATGAGCATGTTCATTTCTCATCCTTAAATATGGATCAGGGTCCACAGTGGGGACTAGAGTAAGGCAAGGTGCCCAGTGTGCACAATTTTAGGAGGCGCTCGCCCTCACGTGCTGACCCTGCATTTGGATGAGCCTGAGAAGGGAGTGCTTTCCGAAATTTTGTACCCTAGGCGTACCTCGTCCTGGTTCTGGCCAAGACACTAGTAAAGAGCTTCTAACATTAAAAGAAACAAATAGGAAAAAAGAAACTCAAATGAAAAGGAAATAATGCACACTGCAGAATGCTTAACAATCCACAATATCCTTGGAGACCTAATTCATCAAGCAGGAGCATTTAGAGAACAAGAAAGAACTCTTGCAAATTAAAAGTTTAGGACGGCTCTCAAAGAGTAGAACAAAAAGGCAAAAAGTGGGAAAATAGGACCAAAAAGAAAAAGGACATTACAGAATTGGTCCAGGAGACAAATATTAGATAGACATTCTAGAAAGAGCGCCCGCCAATACAAACCAAATGGGGGGGGGGGGGTGCGTGGAGAGGAGATTATCCAAAAAATATTACATGAAAATACCCAGAGCTGAAAGACATGAGTTTCCAGTCTGGAAGAATACAGTGTGCCCAGCACAGTGAGTGAAAATAACCCAACTCAAAGCAACGTCATCATGAAAACTTCAAATACAAGGATAAAGAGAAGATTTAAGAGCTTCCAGGGGAAAAACAAGAGATTAGATGAAAAGGACCAGAAATCAGAATGGCTTTGGATTTTTCAAGGGAAATACTGGCCGCTAGAATACAAGGAAGGAATGCATTCAATATTAAAATTCATATCCAACCTAGAGTTCCAAATCCAGCCAAACCAACAATTATGAGGATAGAATTTTCAAACATACAAGGCCTCAAAAATTAACTCTTGGGCACTTTTTCTCAGGAAGCTACTGGAGGATGCATGCCGCCAAAATGTAGAAGAGAGAGACGTCACTTCTGTAAATGGCAGACTAGGCAATGGGGACCAACACTCCTGCTGAAAACATCAAAGATGGTGAACAAAATAATTTTAGTGACAAAGTAGTGAGTCAAGACCCAGGAGAGGACAACAACCCAGTGAGATAAGACCAGCTCTTTGGGTCACTTTGGCTCAGGGAGATTTTTCTAATCAAGAAGAAGCAGCCAAGAGATCAGGTACTTCTGGTGGACTCCCGGGGACAGGGATCAAAAGTCAGAGTCCAGGTTCAGGCCAGAATAAAAAGTCCGGTAAACCATCGCCTGCCTTGGACTACATCCTGAGAAATGGTGCCCTAGGAGTAAGGATGAATTGGATGTAAATCATGTCTCACATGCCTGTCTTCCATTCATCTGTGTAACTCAGAAAGTCTCATACCCTGAAATCAGGTTAAGTTTATTTCAGATAGCTGGGAGCCCCAGGCACCTAGGGAAAACAAATCAAAATCTTCTTTGGAGGAACAACAATATCTTAGTCTTCAAGTTGTTTCTTTAAACTAAGACCAAATGTCCAACACAAAGACACATAAAAATTTAAGACACTACGATGAAGAACCAGTAGAAATAACAGCCAGTAGAAATAAATGCAGAAGAACCTCAAATACCAGAATTTTCAAGCACGACTGCAAAACAATGCTGCTTATTTTGTTCGAGAAGAAAATGCCAAGATTTACAATTGTGGCAGGAATCGGGAAACTATACAACGGGACACAGATTAAAAGAGAAAGAAACCAGAACGTGAGAGGAAACCAATTAAGACAAAGATATGGGATCCATCAAATAGGGGCACAGCACAGGAGAGGTACAAAGGCAGTTCCCAAGGTCATAGTGGAGGAGATGCCAGCATGAAACCCGTGCACTAGACCTTGAGAGCTACAAGTTCAGACCGGAGCAGGGGGTGGAAGCCTTCAAGAAGGTTGTTTCCCAAGAGGGAAAAAAGTAGAACTGATAGGTTATCAACTGGGTTGAAAGCTGGTTTACAAGGTTAGTGGGCACTATGAGACCACTTAGCCAGGGATTTGAACAAACGAGAGAGACAGACAGAGGGGTAGAGGCAAGTCAATGGAAAATATTCAAAATTGTAAAATCAGGTCACTTACTTGCTATTTCCAGCACTCTACATACCTTCTTGCATACCTGGCTTTCCTTCTGGCCTTATTTCTTTTTGGTCTGAGGGACCTCCTTCAATGGTTTCTTGTAATGAAGGTCTGCTAGGGACACATTTTCTCACCCTTGGCTTATCTGAAGCCGTTTCCCACTCATTTGCGAAGGCCAATTTTGGATGGATGCAGAATTCTGAGTTGACAGGCTTTCTTTTTTTCCCCAGTTTAACAAAGTTGTTTCATTCTCTTCTGACCCCTGTCGTTTCTCAGGTCAGCAAGAAATCTTATCCTTGCTTCCCTATATGTCATTTCGGGATTATTTTTTTATATTTGGTTTTTAGCATTTGACTATGATATGCCTAGCTGGGGTTCACTGAGCTTCTTGAAACTGTAAATCAATGTTGTTGGTGGTGGTTTTTATTAATGTGGGACATTTTCAAATGCTTTCAAATGCTTCCTGCCTGACTCTCACTCATTATTCCCGAAGACTCCAATTACACCTAGGTTATATCATTTCATATTGTCTGACAGGGCCTTAAAACTATGGTCATTTTTCTTCTTTTTTTTAATCTTTCAGATGGGGTTATTTCTCTTGGTTGCCTTTAAGTTTAACTACTGTTTCTTCTACTATTTCTTTTCTATTTTAAGCTCATCAAGTGAATCTTTTTTTTAAAATTTTTTTTTCAACGTTTATTTATTTTTGGGACAGAGAGAGACAGAGCATGAACGGGGGAGGGGCAGAGAGAGAGGGAGACACAGAATCGGAAACAGGCTCCAGGCTCTGAGCCATCAGCCCAGAGCCCGACGCGGGGCTCGAACTCACGGACCGCGAGATCGTGACCTGGCTGGAGTCGGGCGCTTAACCGACTGCGCCACCCAGGCGCCCCAAGTGAATCTTTTATGTTACTTGTACTTTTCAGTTCTAGAATTTCCCTTTTTTCCCCCGGGGTTTTGTTTTTCTGCTAGGATTCCTTATCTGTTCACTCACTAAAACCCTAGTTTCCTTAACGTTCTTTGACCATATTTGTAAGTGCCGTGATCTCTTTCTGTTACTTAGAGCATCTGGGCTCCCTCAGGTTGTTTACAGTCACTTTTTTTTTATCTTGATAATGAGACTTTTTTTTTTTTTTTTTTGCTTCTTTGTGTATGTAGTATTTCTGATTGAATGCAGGACATTATGAAGACTATATTGGAGACATTCTGAATTCCATTATCGTCCTCTGCAGAAGAAATAGGCAGGTCACTTACCAGCTAATAACCATTATGCTTGTGTAGGGTTGGTTAGGACTGGGGCTGGGCAAGATGGTGAAGGAGCCAAGGTGCCTGCAACTCTGTCCTGCCCACACCCTTTCGGATGAGAGCACTGCTGAAGAGAATTCACTGTCCTACCCCCTTCTTACAGAAGGAGAGATTTGAAACTAGGAAGGGACCTCTCCAAGGCCACAAGAAGATGAATGGCAGGGAATGGACTACGTGCCCTGACTCCCCGGCCAGTTCTCTTCCTCCCACATCCTTGTGTTTATGGTACTCATGTCCTTAAAATAGATGAGACAATAAAAATGCAGGTGTACAGCCAAAGGCATAGCTCAGGAGAAGACGATGGGCCTGATTTGGGATGGCAGCAAAGAGCTCGAGAAAAGCAGACACATTCAATAGGTATTTAGGAGGTCACATTTTTATTGTAAAAGGGATGTCCCCTCCCTTATCCTTGTTTGTCCTCTGAATAAGGCTCTGAGAGCTTCCCTCCATCGCTCCTCTCCATGAACAGTGGTTCCCTGAAAGCCTGAGGGCAGTGAATGATCTGGGGACGTTTCGAGACCCCGACAAAGGGATTTTCGCACTCACAAGACAACGGGACAGTGAGCAAAAGTAATGGCCACACTCACAAGGTGGGCAGTCTGTGCGGTCCTGCTATTCTTGGATTATGGTGCTGGAGGGACTTCCTCAGGCTCACATGCTCCTGGGCAGATAGATAGTGCTCTAGACTCAAGCTCTGCCCCTATTGACTGGACCCAGCACTTTCTGGGTCACCAAGCGAAGACGGGAGCGCGTCGAAGAATGGTACTGGACACCTGAATCCCAGGGCTCCTCTTCCAGTCTCCCCACAGGCTCCTGCCCACTTTCTCATCCCTCCCACCCATAATGCACTCATTCTTTTCCCTCCCAGTAGAGCAAAATGGCTTCTGAAGCCATTGCCAGCAAAGATCCCCAGTCTTTCTTTCTTTTTTTTTTTTTAATTTTTTTTGATGTTTTTATTTATTCTTGAAACAGAGGCAGAGCGTGAACAGGGGAGGGGCAGAGAGAGAGGGAGACACCGAATCCGAAACAGGCTCCAGGCTCTGAGCTGTCAGCACAGAGCCCGACGCGGGGCTCGAACTCACGGACCGCGAGATCGTGACCTGAGCTGAAGTCGGACGCTTAAGCGACTGAGCCACCCAGGTGCCCCCCCAAAAACCTTTTTTAAATTATAATAAAAATAAAGTTCCAGAGCCACAGTAACAACAAACTGAGTTTTCATACTGTGATAGCTATTCTTACATTAAGAAGGCTCTCGAGAATATATACTATTTCTGTTTTAAAAGTCCTATCATATAAGAAAACACAAATGTATATGCAGAGAGAAAAGTCAGGAAGTATGTCCACCAACTTTGAAATTGTGGTTCTCTCTGGGATGGATTTCCCTGGGGATTTTCACTTTCTTCCTTTAAACTTAACCTATCATATGTATGTATTTTACATTGAGAATGTATACCTTCTACAACCAGGAAAAAATGATAAAGCTATTCTGACTAATAAATGAATAAGTTTGGTTAATTTTTTAAGACAGTACAAGCTGAAGATAGGGTCAGAGAGAGAGAGAGAGAGAGAGAGAGAGAGAGAATCTTAAGCAGGCTCCACACTCAGTGTGGAGCCTGATGCAGGGCTCGATCCCACGACTCTGGGATCACAGCCTGAGCCAAAACCAAGAGTTGCACGCTCAACCGATGGAGCCACCCAGGCACCCCATTGGGTTAGTTTTTAAAGAACATTCTCAGCATTGGGTGTATGGTTCAAATGTACATCCTACTGTGGAAGTTTTCAGCCATCTAGGCAGGGCTGTGAAAGGGACTGCTTTAAGCCAGGGCCTTCCAGAGACCACACACAGAGAAATAAAGAGCTATTTTGATTTTGAAACAGTTACTGTTTTTTTTTTTTTTTAAATTTTTTTTTTAACGTTTTTATTTATTTTTGGGACAGAGAGAGACAGAGCATGAACGGGGGAGGGGCAGAGAGAGAGAGGGAGACACAGAATCGGAAACAGGCTCCAGGCTCTGAGCCGTCCGCCCAGAGCCCGACGCGGGGCTCGAACTCACGGACCGCGAGATCGCGAGATCGCGACCTGGCTGAAGTCCGACGCTTAACCGACTGCGCCACCCAGGCGCCCCAACAGTTACTGTTTTTAAAATAGCATACAGGTGTTAAGAAGACTGGCAATAAAATTTGGGCAGCAGTTGTATTAAGAATTACCATTTAGGGACGCCTGAGTGGCTCAGCCAGTTAAGCGTCTGACTTCGGCTCAGGTCATGATCTCGCAGTTCGTGGGTTCGAGCCCCGCGTTGGGCTCTGTGCTGACAGCTCAGAGCCTGCAGCTGCTTAGGATTCTGTGTCTCCCTCTCTCTGTGTCCGTCCCTCACTTGTACTCTGCCTCTCTCTCTCTCTCTCTCTCTCTCTCTCAAAAATAAATAAACATTAAAAAAATTTTTTTTAAGAATTATTTGCTGACTACCTACCCCATGTTATTGGAAGTGGACTCTCAGTGGAAACTGAGGCCCAGAGAGGTTGAGAGGAAGTGTTGGTCTTCTCATGCAGTAGCCTGGAAATGTGTGTGACACACACATGCAAAAGCAAGAAGTCATGGTAGTACATAAAATGTGATTACAATTAGGATAAAAAACACTGTGCGCTTACAATTGTATTTGGATGACTTACCTTCTACGTTTCTGTATTTCCCACATTTTTGAAACTCAGAGAACATTAAAAACCATAGCACAAATTGAGGCTTTCTTTTTGACATAATCAGAATGATAGAAAAATCATAATGATTGAAAAGATACGAAAAAAAATCAGAGTGCATTAGCTTCCTTTTAAAAATAATCCCCTTTAGGGGCGCCTGGGTGGCGCAGTCGGTTAAGCGTCCGACTTCAGCCAGGTCACGATCTCGCGGTCCGTGAGTTCGAGCCCCACGTCAGGCTCTGGGCTGATGGCTCAGAGCCTGGAGCCTGTTTCCCATTCTGTGTCTCCCTCTCTCTCTGCCCCTCCCCTGTTCATGCTCTGTCTCTCTCTATCCCAAAAATAAATAAACGTTGAAAAAAAAAATTAAAAAAAAAAAATAATAATAATCCCCTTTCTCTGTTTTAGTTTCATCAAAAATAATTTCATGTTTTCTGATGATACACATTTAAATATATACATAAAAGTTCAAGAACCAAGCAAACGACCTGATTAGAAAATGGGCAAAGCACTTGAATAGACATTTCTCCAAAGAAGGCATACATTTAAATAACGAGGCGCACCTGGGTGGCTCAGTTGGTTAAGCATCAGACTTTGGCTTGGGGCACAATCTCATGGTTCTCGAGTTTGAACCCCACATTGGGTTCTCTGCTGTGAGCACAGAGCCTGCTTTGGATCCTTGGCCTCACTCTTTCTCTGCACCTGCCCCACTCATGCGCATTCTCTCTCTTCCAAAAATAAATAAACATTTAAAAATAAATAAATAGGGCGCCTGGGTGGCTCAGTCGGTTAGATGTCTGACTTCGGCTCAGGTCATGATCTTGCGGTTCATGAGTTTGAGCCTCATGTCGGGCTCTGTGCTGACAGCTCAGAGCCTGGAGCCTGCTTCGGATTCTGTGTCACTTTCTCTCTCTGCCCCTCCCTTGCTCGTGCTCTGTCTCTGTCTCTTTCTCTCAAAAATAAATAAACATTAAAAAAAATTTTTTAATAAATAAAAAGCTAATAAACACATGAAAAGATGCTCAACATCACCAATCTTTAGAGAAATGCAAAACAAAAACCACAATGAGGGGCACCTCGCTGGCTCAGACTCTTGATCTCAGGGTCATGAGTTTAAGCCCCACATGGGGTAAGGAGCCTACTTAAAGACAAAACAGGAGTGCCTGGGTGGCTTACTCCGACTTCGGCTCAGGTCACCATCTCACAGCTCGGTGAGTTCAGGCCCCGCGTTGTGCTCTGTGCTGACAGCTTGGAACCTGGAACCTGCCTCAGATTCTGTGTCTCCTTCTCTCTCTGCCCCTCCCCTGCTCACCCTCTGTCTTTCTCTCTCTCAAAAAATAAATACACTTAAAAAAAAAAAAGACAAAACAAAACAAAACAAGAAACCCACAATGAGATACCACTTCATACCCACCAGGATGGCCATTATCAAGAAATCAGGGGGCGCCTGGCTGGCTCAGTTGGAAGAGCATGCGGCTCTTGATCTGTGTTGTGAGTTCGAGCCCCACGTTGGGGGTTGAGTTTACTTAAAATTTTTGTACATATTAAAAAAAAGAAAAGAGACAATGACAAGTGTTGATGAGGACGTGGAGAGACTGGAACCCTTGTGCACTGCCGGTGGGAATGCTAAATGGTGTAGTCACTGTGGAAAACAGCATGACAGTTCTCCAAAAAAATTAAACATAGAATTATCGTATGATTCAGCAATTCCACTTCTCGATACGTACCCAAGAGAGTTGAAAGCAGACTCCCATAGATATTTGTACACCCGTGTTCACAGCAGCCTTGTTCACAATAGCCAAACTGTGGAAGCAACCCAAATGTACTCATTTGCTAGGGCCGCCATAACGAAAGACCACTGACTGGGGGGGGGGGGCTTAAACAAGAGATTTATTTCTTCACAGCTCAGGAGGCTGGAGTCTGGGACCAAGGTGCCAGCAGGGTCAGTTTCTCTTGCGACCTCTCCTCACGGCTTGTAGATGGCGTAGATGGCCTCCTTCTTGCCACGTCGTCACGTGGCCTTTTCACACATCCTTGGTGTCTCTTCCTTGTCTTACAAGGACACCAGTCCTATCAGACTAGGGCCCCATCCTCTGACATCATTAAATCTTAGTTACCTCTTCAAAGTCCTATCTCAGTACAGTCGCATTGGGGGTTCTGGGCTTCATCGATGGACGAATGGATAGATCTTGCAGACATCACGCGAAGTGAAAGGCCGGTTCCAAAGGGACAGATGTTGTATGATTCCACTTACATTCAACCGCGTAGAGCAGTCACATTCACAGGGCAGAAAGTAGAATGATGGCTTCCAGAGGCGGGGGGGGGTGGGGTGGGGTGGGAGGGGCGGGGCTGGGGGATTATTGTGTCGTAGCATGGAGTGTCGATTTCGGAAGGTGAAAAGGTTCTAGGGATAGAGAGTAGTGATAGTTGCCTCACAAGGCAGATGTACTTAAAGCCACTGAATTGTACACTTGAACGTGTTGAAAATGGTCAGTTTTATGGTCCATGTATGTTACCACAAGAGACACACGAGAACCTCCCTGAGATAATAATCATTACGATTTTGGGAACTGAACTTCAGCCTCTTTTTCTACACTCACATATACACATATCACATGTTGTTTTTTCTTTTCCGTCCCTGGAGAAGCCCCATTAATCAATCTTACAATGGTCTAATTATATGTCAGATGTCTAGAGAATCCCTTCACATATAAAGCACAGAGAATCAGAATGCAGATGGCTGTGTACCCACCACTCAGCTTTAACAAATTTTAACATTTCCCCGTGCTTGCTTGAGATCTTTTAAAAGTCTTTTTTATCATGTGATATTTAGTACCTGCGGTATTGTAAAGCGCAGGCAAAATAAAAATGCCCAGTTGAGAACCCACATCACCCAACCTCAGCATGAGGCCCCGTGTCCTTCCCCGTGTCATCCCACCTCTTTCTCCCTACACCTCCCTCCCCCAGGAAACACTATCCTGACTTCCATGTTTATTATCCCTTCATGACATTATCCCTAAGTGACCACCTGTCACTTAGATAGATGGCTCTGTTCTGGCCACCCTTTTGCTGCCTCAAAAACTTCCTCAGAACATAGTGACTTAAAGGATCAACCATTTAATTATATCTCATGATTTTATGGGTCAGGAATTCAGGTAGGGTTCAGCGGGTGATTCTTTTATTTCACATAGCAGACGGGCTGGTCTGGAAGGTCTGTGTGGGCTCCACTCAAGTCTGGAGACTTGGTGGGGCTGGGTAAAATATTGAGTACAGCTGGGACTCTTTATTGGAAGCTTCCCAAATGACCGACTCTGGGTGGTCAAATTTCTCGTATCGTAGCTCAAGTCTTCCAGAATGTTCTAAGAGAGCCAAATAAGGCTTATAAGGCTTCTTATGACTTAGCCTTAATAGTCCTTGAATATCACTTCTGCCGCCAATTGTCGAGCAACTCTCTAAGGCCAGCCTGGATTCCAGGAGAGGGGAGTTTGCTCCACCTCTTAAGAGCAAGGTTAGAAAGAATTTTTAGCCATCTTTAATCTGTCACAGTCCCTGGATAATATGTTTTTTAGTATTCTTAATGCCAGATAGTGGCAAGGGCCCTGTCCACCTTCTCAGGCTTATCCTGATAAGCTGTTTTTCTTCCTTTTTTAAAAGATTTTATTTTTAAGTAATCTCTTCACCCAACGTGGGGCTTGAACTCACAACCCCGAGATCAAGAGTCACATGGTCCACTGACTGAGCCAGCCAGGCACCCCCTTTTCTTCCTTTCTTAAAAACAACTTATGATGAGAAATTTCAAACACAGAAAAAGGTAGAATGGCATCATGAACTCTGCATATACCCATCACCCAGCTTCAGCGATTATCAGCTCATAACCAATCTTGTAGTCATGACCCTATTTCTCCTGACTCCTGTATTATTTTGAGATAAATCCCAGACATCAAACCATTTTCATCTGTAAATAATTCAGCATGTATTTCTAAAAGATAGGACTCTTTTTTTTTTTTTTGCCATAACCACAACATATTATTCCACATTTTAAAAACCACAATAATTCCTTGGTATCAACATATGTTCAAGTCAGTGTTCACATTTCCAATCGTCTCATGTCAGAGATGCGTATTTTAAATTTTTTTTAATGTTTATTTATTTTTGAGAGACAGCGAGACAGAGTGTGAGCAGGGGAGGGGCAGAGAGAGAAGGAGACACAGAATCGGAAGCAGGCTCCAGACTCCGAGCTGTCAGCACAGAGCCAGACACGGGGCTCGAATCCACGGACTGTGAGATCACGACCTGAGCCGAAGTTGGACACATAACCGACTGAGCCACCCAGGCGCCCCAGAGATGTGTATTTTAAAGTTTACTCGAATCGGGATATAAATGAGGTCCATATGTTGCTACTGGTTGATATTTCTTTAAGTCTCTCTTCATAGGTTTCCCCTTTCGTGTTCTTCTTTGCAATTTATTTGTTGAAGAAACCAAGTTGTTTGTCCCGCTAGACAAACAATGGATAGTATCTTAGATGCCCTGAAAAACAGGAATATTTTTACTTTATCAAACTTAAAAACTTTCCACATTCCCCAGTTTTCACTTAACGAGCACAAGACTCCTTTCTTGGCACTTGAGGCCACAGAGGTTGTTGGTTGCCTCCCCAGCACCAATTCCCCGTTACTTTACTTCCTCTTTACCAAGTTCTGATTTTGTTCTATGGGTCTCGAGGGAAGTGCACTCTATCATCTTAGCTCCGGAAGTGGGTCTGATGGGGCAAAGGGCGATCCCACCCCCAACCGCCAGTGACTGGTTAAGAAGTGGACATTCGAGCCCATTCTGTCTAGTGAGACCCAAGGAGGGATTTGTCACCACTTCTAAAAGCAAGTTGACCCAGAGAGCCATTCTCCACGAAGCTCGCACTCAGCTGATGTCATCTGACGGCGGGAGGGCCGAGGATGAAGCTGGCAGGACAGACAGCGGAGTATGGGATGGAGACCACGTGGGTTGGCATCAGCACGGAGCAGTGGATCAAACTGATCAGGCTTGAGCTACCCCTGGGCTTCCCAGTCCCATGGCCAAGACGCCTCCTTATTGTCTAAGCCAGTTTGAGCTGGGCCATCTGACTGGAAGTCTAGAACATCCTAACAGACTCACAGCCCTTAAGAGGACCCCAATCCACCTCTCTGGCTTTCTCTCCTATCGCTCCCTTCTACATCCTTTCTGCCACGGCCAAAATAGCCTTCTCGCCATTTCCCACGCTGCCCTGTGATTTTTTTTTTTTTTTGACCCGTGCTTCTGCTCAGAGACCCTGTGGCTGCAAACTGTTCCCCAGTTTCCCTTCCTCTCTATGTACCTATCCAAACCTTTCCCTTCCTCCCACGTTGCATGTGAAATGTTGCTTGTCCCTGAAGCTTCTTTCAGAAGGCCGCCTGCCGTCCCCTCCTCTTTCTGGGTTTTCTTTGAGCCCGGGTTACATTAGGTGCGCCCTCTCCTTCCAGCACAATGGAGCCTTGCCTTGCATGACAACACCCGTACACTTGACCCCTCTCCCCTCCTAGACCTTAAGCCCTTCAAGGGCAGGGACCGGCTGCATTCTGCTCTGTCCCCGGAATGCCCAGCACAGAGCCTGAGACACAACTGTTTTCTAGGAGGGCTCCGTGGCCTTTGAAAGAAATTGGTAGATTTCCAAATTTGCCCGTAACACACGTAAACACAGTTTGAAATTGGGGAGGGTGGGATCAACTGAAGGCAACATCTTCCCCCGGGTTCCAACCAAGGGCCGGGTGGCCCCTTGGGGACTTTGACCACACCTGAGTAACTCGAGAGAGGGTTCCAACAGTTAACAGAAAGGTGACTTCAGACACGCCGAGCTTCAGGGAGACCCAGTCTGAGGAGGGACCGGACAATTTTAAGGAGGAGGTGTGGCACAAACGTCGGTCCTGGGGTCAGATCCCAGTTTAGGAGGACTGGTTATGTTCCAAGACGTCACCTTGGACACTTTCCTTACATCTGTGGGGCTCAATCCCCTCATCTAAGAAAATGGCGGGAGCGAGAGTGCCTACCTCGAGGGTCTGCCGCGAACAGGAACGAAGCAACGTGGTCGACGTGCCTAGACCTGTAGTATGTGTTCCGTACGATCGCAACCGCCCCTCAGAGCAAGGAAGACGGTGCTCACAGAGTGGGCGGGAGAAGGGAGTGAAAAGCAGGGGCAACGGGAACGGGACGGTGGGGGTGGGGAGGGAACAAAGTACGTCCGAGTAGACCTTTCTGGACTGCTCTCTTATTACGTTCCACCCTCGGAACGAACTGCAACTAGGATACGGGGGCCTAAACAAAAGACACCAACAGACAAATCAAACTGCCGCACAGGTGAATAACACAGCCACGCCGAAAGGGAGGCAGAAGAAAATATCTCCGGGCAACAGTACTTCAACGGGATGCTGTAAGGCTTGCGACGAAGCGATCTGCGCCCAGACACTGGGCTCTTGTTAGGTAAATCTGTTACGGGCCCATGTGACCACTTTTACGATCCTGGGGTTGGACAGGGTAGTGAATTGAGCCAGATTCTCCCAAAGCAAAAGGTTCACAAGGAAGGGAAGGAGAGGGCTAGAATGAATCCTGCCGTGTGGATTAGAGCAGACACCAGTGGGAACCCATTTTCACACGTAGACGGATACAAACATAGACACGTGTGTGAGTGTGCATGCTCCGTCTTCTGGCTCTGCCCACCAGGAGGACCCGGAGGCAGGGACACCCCGGCGGTAGTGAGGACACCTCAGTGCCACATCCTGGTGTCTAACGCCGTTCTTCAACACCAGCCAGGGCTCCTTGAGGTGACGGCTGATTCTGGCCCGGGGCTCCAGGGGATAGCCGTGGGCAATATAACTGAACCATAGCTCGCAAAGGTCGTCGTAATGAAGGAAAGAGAAAAAAATGTCGGGAAAGGGAGCTTCGCTGTAAAGCCACCAAGGTTGAAAGTCACTTCGGTCATGAGTCACACCGACGAGGCTCGCTGTGAAGTGCACCCAGATCGTGTAAAGAGAAAACTTGAAAGATCTGGCAGTTTTTACCAGTGATGCTTGAAGTTACAAATAATAATGAAAAACCATTAAAAAAATCATTCCTCTTTCAAGTGGTTTGAAGTATCCATAAAATTCACATTTAAAAATGGCAAAGAGCACACACACAATCCTTCATGCCAGGAAGTTATTTTGTCTGAAGCTGCCCACGGGATCGTAAAAGGAGCCAGCAGAACAACTTGAAGATCACGTTGGAAGAACTCCATAACTGTCTTTGAAAAGGGTTCTTAGCGCTGGAGGAAGTCAGTTTACATTCCTAGTGATCGGCTGTGACCTCAAAAAGCTGCTTAATGTTCAAGTCATTTGGAGTTATTACCTTCAATGAGCTTAATATTTTTCTCTATGCTGTCAGTGTATTCGTTGGCACATAAAAGCTGGGCATTAACGGTTAAGTGGCAATGAACTAAGAGGGCAGGTTCTGGAATAAGAGCTGGTTCTGCCTGGGTTCAAATTCCTTATCTGCCCCCTCTGGCTGTGTGATCCTGGGCAAATTACGCAACCTCTCGGGGCCTGCATTTCTTCATCTGCAAAATCGGGATGATCAAAAAACATCTGCCTTGGGGCGCCTGGATGGCTGTCGCTTAAGCATCTGACCTGATAAGGGATCAGGTCGTGATCTCCAGGTTTGTGCCATGGGGACTCAGTCTGGTTCTGTGCTGACAGCACAAGTGTGCTTGGGATTCTCTCTCCACCCCTCCCCTGCTTGCGTGCATGCACGCGCACACTCTCTCTCTCTCTGTCTCAAAATAAATGAATAAACATCTTTTTTTTTTTCATCGTTTATTTATTTTTGGGACAGAGAGAGACAGAGCATGAACGGGGGAGGGGCAGAGAGAGAGGGAGACACAGAATCGGCAACAGGCTCCAGGCTCTGAGCCATCAGCCCAGAGCCCGACGCGGGGCTCGAACTCACGGACCGTGAGATCGTGACCTGGTTGAAGTCGGACGCTTAACCGACTGCGCCACCCAGGCGCCCCGAATAAACATCTTTTAAAAACACAAAACAATCTGCCTCATAGGGGTATCATAGAGATTCAACAGTGCTTACTTAGTATGACTCCATTCCATATGGTAATCATTCAGTATTAGCTGGTATTAACAAGAAACAGAATTTTTTGTTTCTTGGGTTTTTTTGCTCACCCTGAAATGTTGAGCATTTTGCTTCTAATTCTAGGTGATTCAGATAGAATTTTTCAATAGTTTATTTGCTTTTTGAGCTCCTGTCACTTATCCAACAAATACTTAGCACTGTGGTAGCCAGGCAGATGTTGGAAATGCGGCGGGGAAAAGACCGGCGAGGTCCTGCCCTCACAGGCCCGAGGTCTATTAGGGAAGCCAGGCAGGAAGCAGAGAAAGATCGATCGGCAGGTGCTTCTAAGGGAACCCCTCTGCCACAGATGTCACCACGTGGGCCACGTAAAGTCAACCGCTATCCGACCCCAGTGACCCTCCCAGGAAGGAGGTAAGGTGCGCTGCCTTGCGAGGAGCCGTGCCGAGGCTGTCACCCACCTCGTGTTGCGGGGTTGTGCCATGCGGCAGTTTCTCATCCCTCCCCCGCCCCCGGCTTCGGGCTAAGCCATGGGACCTGCCACCTTGCCTCCCGAGTGGGGACAGAGCTGCCGGCTAGAAAAGCATTTAGTGGGGCGTGGAGGCGGCTCCTCCACGACAGGGCAACTAGCCCTTGTGTCATCCGCCCTCTCCGGTTTGGTGTCATCCTGTGGGACTGGGGATGCGGGCAGCTGCGTGGCGCCGGTCTCACTTACGCCGAGACCGCATCCGCCTGGACTGTTTCCTCCCCAGCCCGACAGTGCTGAGGGCCACGAGGAAAGTGAAACGGAATGTGGCAGAGGGCGACTTTGAGGCTGTTGGAGGAGACCAGGGAAGGGTCCACTGGGGGTGGTACATGAGCCAGCCCGGCTGATCTGGGGGAACGGAGTGGCAGGCAGAAGGAACAGCAGTAACAGAGGCCCTGAGGCAAGGTGGGGGGACTGGCAGGTCTGAGGAACTGAGAGAAAAGCAGCGAGGCTGCAGTGAAGTGAATAAGGTGCACGTGAATTTTCCAAGGAAGAGAGATGCTTACCCCTTCCTTAAGCACCAACATTGCCTTGGATGGAAATGTTCCTTTTGTTTGTTTAGTTTTAAGTTTCTTTCTTTTGAGAGACAGAGAGAGAGAGAGAGAGAGAGAGAGAGAGAGAGAATCCCAAGCAGGCTCCGTGCTGTCAGCACAGCACGAACTCATGAACGGCAGGAGCGTGACCTGAGCTGAAACCAAGAGTCGGACACTCATCCGACTGAGCCGCCCAGGCACCCCGTGGGAATATTCCTAAAACAGACTCCATGTTCCCGTATCTCCTAAAATCAAGCAAATGACATTTCACTTTCCTCTCCTCATGCACCTCCCTTATTATACAAGGCTGTAACGAAAGTGCAGCCGAGGACTACTGACGCGTGCCCTGTATGCCCATCTGCTCCTCTAAATGACTAAGCGACCCCAGAAGGCTTTAGCTTCTTTGCCGTTGGTGCTCTTCCTCTACCTTGACAGACCGTTATTCCAGAAATTACTGATGCTCCCATGGTGTGTCCCTTCTGTCATCTTATGAACGGGCTACACGTAACCTGTTGTAAATTGGTTAAAGAAATAAAATGATTAGAAGCGTATGCCCGAAAAGCGGCTGAAGTAAGGGCTGAGAACTCTTATGAGAAAAGTGCATGAGGGACGCCTGGGTAGCTCGGTGGGTGGAGCGTCTGACCTCTTGGTTTCGGCTCAGGTCATGATGTCACAGCTCGGGAGTTCAAGCCCCACGCTGGGCTCCGCGCTGACAGTGCGGAGCCTGCTTGGGATTCCGTCTCTCTCTGCCCCTCCCGCACTCTCTCTCTAAAAATAGATTTAAAAAAAAGAAAGAAAAAAGAAAAGTGTGTGAGCTCGCGGGGCCTTCCTTCCTGGCTGCCAGCTGGGCTTCCTGAAGGGTTTACCAAGCAGCTCAAACATCACCCAACCAGAAACCAAGGAGTTCCGGTGAATCAGAGGAAGACAGCTGAGCTTCTTCATGACACTGTAGCAAGAATCAGACAGATCTCATTTGAATTCTCTGCCACTTACCGGCCATGTACCTAAGTTCTCAAAACATTCATTTCTTTCAGCATCAACTAATGTTCACGGAGCCCTTGCTAGGTCCCAGGCCACACTGTCCTGTGTCACCTGCACTACCGCATCTAACTAGCCTCACGGCACGCCTGTGGAGAGCCAGCAATCCCCCCATTCATGAGCTGGAAACGGGTTCCAAGGTTCAGTCACTCAATGTCATACAGCTAATAAGCAAAGGTCAGGGTGGTCTAACCCAGGGCTCTTAGCCATTCATCCATTCAACATCACCTGAGTTCCCAGTAACTTTGAGACACTGAGTCTACATCAGTGCACGAGACAGATAAAAATTCTTGCCTCCCTAATGGGGCTCAAGTTCTAGAAGATTTGGATGGGGGAGACAAAGAGTAAGCAATACATACAAATGTAGATAACACAGCACGTTTTTACGTTATACCACTCGAAATTGCCAACAGCCAATAATTTTTTACCTACAAGAACGGTCATTTCACACGGTTCAACCTGACCGGAGGTGGGAAGTGCACCCGAAAAGGTGGCGGGGGAGAAGCAGCGGGACGCAGCCCATCGGGTAGCCCACCGGGAGGTGACGTGTTGACGGGAGGAGAGGAATCGGGACTCATGGCGGGTACTCCGCTTGCGTGCACCAACACCAACCTCGACGTCACAGGGTTATGAAGATCAAAGGAGAGAACGGAAGTGAAAAGGTTTTCTGCAAGTTCTAGGACTGCAACAAATGATTACTTGGTATTACTTAAAGTTCTTCCCTACTTTGCTCCCGGGAATTACAGCAACTTTTTTTTAACGTTTTATTTATTTTTGAGACAGGGAGAGACACAGCATGAACAGGGGAGGGGCAGAGAGAGAGAGGGAGACACAGAATCTGAAACAGGTTCCAGGCTCTGAGCTGTCAGCACAGAGCCCGACACGGGGCTCGAACCCACGGACCGCGAGATCATGACCTGAGCCAAAGTCGGCTGCTTAACCGACTGAGCCACCTAGGCGCCCCTACAGCAACTTTTTAAGGCATCGATACGGCTAGATGGCTCACGGGGTTGCCGGTTCATACCCTACCTGGGGCAGAGAAGCCACTGAGAGTTTGGGTTTCAAACTTTTCTTCCTGCTCCCAGAAAACAAGAGGTTTTGCTGCTGCTGGTCTTTAATCAGTAAGATTCCTGTCTACACGAGGAAGGTACCATCACGTGTCTGCAGGCAGACTGCTGAGCCGCATGCGAGACTGCGATGTGAGCCATCTAACACAACTCCGAGACAAAGCCGTGTTGCGTTAACACAGTGAGGTGTGATAAAGTACACTGTGTGTCGGAAATTTAACGTCCCCGGGTTGGTAAGGATTTCACTAGCTCTGCCAACCCACTCTACCAGGTAATCAGTATTTGCTATGCTTGGTAAAGATTACAATTAAAATAGCTGCTAAAACTTAACAGACAAGGAAAAGGCAACGGACAAAAAACGACACTAGGTTAATTTGTAGAGAAATGATAGGTATGCATAGTTTCTTTTAAAGAGACAGCCTTTATTGTAAGGATTTTTACACTGAAGAATTCAAAACGTGGTCAAGTTTTCTGGAATTTGCAGATTTGTATTTAAAAGGAACTGTTGACAAAGATTCACCGGAAATCATCTGAACAAGTGAGAAAATACAGTCGATACTACTGAAACAGTAAAATAATTCCAGGACGTATGGCTTATCCAACACAATACCTTAGATGCTGTCACTGATAGGAAAATTGTTTCTTCCTCTTCTAAATACACAGTAGTATAATTACCAATATTCAATCACTTCTGTTCTTTCCTGAATATATAAAAATTAAAATACCAATTAAAAAACTAATATATCTTCTCTTTAAATGTTTCTTACAGATACAATTTCATTATTTTCATTCAATAGTGGTGTGGTTTAAGAGATTTTTCATTCACAAGTCAAACACCAATCCACCCAAAGGGAACTGATAGTCTATATGCTTATAGTGCAAATAAAGAACTGACATTTCTAAAATACAAAACAGATAAAATTCTTAGGAGATACATGCAAAAAGCTCTACTAGGCAGCTGGCCACAGAACTAGAACACGGGACTGGTGATTCCAAGGGGACTCCAGGCGCTTCCAAACTCAACTTGAAATCTCATCTTACGCTTTGTATTTTGCTTTTCCAGTTTCACTAATGACACAAACGTGCTGTAAAACAGAAAGTCAGAAATCCACATTAGAAAAGCGTATTCTGCGACACAAGGCAAGAAGCGCGTTCTGCACCGTGCCGCGGGGCTGTTCGCTGGACAGACAGATGTTCGCGCGGCCTGGCTAATCTCCCCCGCCCGTGTGCACCAACGCGCTTTCAGGCCTCCCGCCTACGGAGCAGAGGCAGGGATCTGAAAGAGAGTGAGTGCAAAGACTTGAGCCAGTTCACTTATTTCTTACTTATGACCACATCTATCATCCGCAATCATAATGGGACAGTTACTGTGTACTAAAGCTGCTCAACTGTTGCAGCCAGCAAGAAGTGTCGCGCTAGCCTGGCCACGTTCCAGCTCTCAGGACGTCTGCACTCGACTACAGCTTTATGTGACTAATGGGAACCATCAGTCTGTTCCAATGATGAGGTGCTGGAAAGAGAAAACAATTCTTCTCTTTCGTAAATTTGTATACGGGTTCTGAAAAATGAGAGCGAGGAAAAGAAGCATTACTTACATTCAAGTCCCTGAAGTATTCATTGTAGTCAAGGGCATATCCTACGACAAACTTGTCTGGGATTTCAAATCCGACAACTACAAAGAATCACAATTCATCACTTAGATACAGCACATCACTTTCCGATCCAATGCTTACAAATGTGCCTTCTCCGCAAATATTCTCTAAAGTAACTCTGCACCATTTCCGACAAAACTCGTTTGGGTTAAAGATGGTTCAATGATTGACAAAAAGTAATTCACTTACAGTCTGGTTTATAGCCAACGCTTCGAGGGGTCCTCTTCACCAGCAAGCTGTTAGTGACAAAATGTAACATGTGACATATGGAGACATGACGGGGCACCACACAAGAGAACATAGTGCTCTGAAACCTGCTTTCACCTGCATGTGGAATATACTACGTTCGGTTTCAACACACCCCAAGGCACACTATGAAACGGCGAGCTGGGTCACAGGGACCGCTGGGCAGGAGCAGCAGTGAGTTCACACCACAGATGAGGCCCTTGACTGAGCCCCGCCTGGAACACGATCGACTGTCCCGAGAGCTGCACCCCGAGCGCCCGTGCACCCATCGAAGGGCAGCTAATCAGAAGGATGAATGGATGGGGAGTGCCAACGAGTGGTTCAGAATCCCTGGAAATCCAATCCTAACGCTGCAAAGGGGTAGGAGATGTGAGCATCGCCTTTTGAGACCTTTAATTCGTGGCTTACAAAGGATCTTTAGGCTGAAATATAACTAGCATGCTGGAGGAGCTAGTATTTACTTCTGAGAGCGAAAATCACAGGTGGGATAAGCCACCTCCAACATAAGCCAATCTTGTAACTCAAGTGCCTAGTACCTGCTGAAAATCTTCAGCCGTTAAGAAAAGTTGCAGACAGTGTTTCGACAGCCTTTACGCACGTTAAGGGCAGTCCCGACACAACTTATGATTTTATACCTTCCTAGATAAATATATTTAAAAACCTGGGAAGGACAGGAAGCGATTCTCAACCTTAGCTGCACATCGGAATCACCTGGGAACTTTAACAAAACAACACTCAAGATACCCAGACCACACCCCTGACCCATACATCAGAACTGCTACAGATGGGACACCGACACAGGTTTCTTTTTGTTTTTGTTTTTTTTTTTTAATTTTTACAGTCTGTAGAAGTGAGTAAATTATATAGGCATAGCTCAGAGATCTTGCAGGTTTGGTTTCAGAGCACCACAACAAAGCAAATATCACAAAAGAGGGAGTCAAATCAATTTTGGGGTCTCCCAGTGCACAAAGTTATGTTTACACTCCGCTGTAGTCTATTAAGTGTGCAACAGCATTATGTCTAAAAAGTGTTCGTGCCTTAATTTAAAAACACTGTATTGTTAAAACATGCTAAAACCATCATCTGAGCTTTCAGAAGTCATAATCACCGATCGCAGATCCCCACGGCAAGCATACAATAATAATGAAAAACTCTGCAACATTCCAAGAATCATCCAAATGTGATACAGACGACATGAGCAAATACTATTGGAAAAAGGAACGGCGCCTGCGCACCGACTTGCCCGATGCAGGGCTGCCACAGGCCTTCAGTCTGTAAAACGCACAGCATCTCCAAAGTGCGATGAGGCAAAGCACAACAGAATGAGCTACACCTGTATTAAAAGTTACTAAGCAGCTAGAGAGTCCAACGTTAACAGCTTTTTCAAAGTTTTCATTTTGAAATAATTATGGATCCCCAGGAAGTCACAAAAGTGCACGGGAGGTCCTACGTGCCCTCTCCCCAGGTTCCTCCAGTGCTGACAGCTCACGTGGTAGGAGCCTGCCACCACCAGTTCCCACACAGACTCTGGGGAACCGACCTTCTCCAGATTCCACCAGTCATTCACACGTACATTTGTGTGTGTGCACGTGCGTATACTTCTTGGCAATTTTATCACACGCGTGGATCCATGTAACCACCACCACACTGAAGATACAGAACTTTCCATCACACGAGGCTCTCTCTGTCCACCTCTTTATTTCCAGTCACACCCACCCATTACCCCCCTCACCCCGGCAAGCACTAATGCGTTGTCCGTTTCTATCATTTTGTCACTTTAAGGGGGTGGCGTAAATGGACTCACACAGGAGGTGAGCTTTCAGGATGGGCTCTTATCAGCACAACTCCCCCGAGGCTCAGCGAAGTGGCCGCGTGGCTCAATGGCGCGCTCCTCTGTCCCGCTGAGCGGGGCTCCACAGAAGGTGCACGGCGGTCTGCTTAGCCATTCACCCACTGAGGGACATTTTGGTTGTTGCCAGTTTGGGGCTATTACAGATGAAGCCGCTATGAACTTTCATATACAAATTTTTGTGAGAACGTGAGTCCTCATTTCTCTGGGATAAACGCAGATGCTGGAGTCCTATGATAGCTACGTGTTTTGTTTCTCACGAAACTGCCAGACTATTTGCCAAAGCAGCCATTCCGTTTGACATTCCTATCGGTTCATAGTTTTTAAGTGTTTTATTTTTTATTTTTTGAGAGAGAGGGCATGAGCAGGGGAGAGGGGCAGGGTGAGGGAGAGAGAGAGACAATCTCAAGCAGGCTCCATGATCAGCGCCTGGATGCAGGACCTGAGCCAAAATCAAGGGTCAGATGCTCAACCGACTGCACCACCCAGGCGCCCCAATAGTGCTTACATTTTGAATTAAACTTTTTTTTTTTTAATTATTTTTTTTCAACGTTTTTTATTTATTTTTGGGACAGAGAGAGACAGAGCATGAACGGGGGAGGGGCAGAGAGAGAGGGAGACACAGAATCGGAAACAGGCTCCAGGCTCCGAGCCGTCAGCCCGGAGCCCGACACGGGGCTCAAACTCCCGGACCGCGAGATCGTGACCTGGCTGAAGTCGGACGCTTAACCGACTGCGCCACCCAGGCACCCCTGAATTAAACTTTTAAGTTAAAATGGTTATCTAGTCATTCTTAAAGCTGCACTGAATAACAAAAATAAGCTCTCATGCTTACTCTTATGTATAAAGCACAGATACACGCATACTGTAAACAGACATACAATGTATTTGAGATATTAAAATTCACCGGTGAGGGAGAGACTAAGAAGAAAAGGTTAAGAAACACTGACTTAGGCCAAATGCATCAGTAAGAAATGACCTAAGTATTTATTCTTTGAGCACGTCATACCTCCAGCAACACAAAATCCCTCTTTCATGAGGCATTCTCAATTCCACAGCATACTCCGGGAAAGAGGGACAAAGGAACATTCAGAGGCTACAGGACATCCTAGGTCACAGTAGGTTGACATCTACAATCCTAAAGAGCACGTAGAGAAATAAGCAAGAGCGCCGATTGGCTTCCAGGGTACTAGTGCCCTAAGAGTGCATCATTATACACTCTTGTCACAGAAAAATTATAGCATGGTCAGTGATTTCAAAATAAACGCTGACACTGCAAAAATCTAAAACAACAAAACAACAAAAACCAAAAAACCATCTGGGATGTTACCCTACCGAAAACCTAAGGCGGTAAAGCACAAACTCTGAGCCGGCTTGCCTGGCTTCAAACCTCACCTCTAGAGTGTGCTAGCCAGGCTATGTGCCTTCAGCCAGCTCCCTACGCCTTGGTACCCTTATCTGCAAAGTGGGAGTAAAGTGCTATCTCCCAGTTGTCAGGGATTACACTGTAATTATAATGAAATACAATTATAATTAAGCTACAAACAAAGGTAGAACTAAGAAAGCACAAGCCAAACAGCACAGGCAGGGCCCGGAGGTGAGGCTGGCACGTGTCGCCACTACCTGGACCTCGGAACCCATCCCCCTCCTGCCACCTCCGAACCTCAATTTGGGATCCTTGGTCTCATTTTTCCAAGAGAGTCCCAAACCATCTACCATGCTACCTGGGACAAGTTGATACCATTATCAGCATGCTGAAAAACCAAATGTTAATGATATTCGGCAAAAATGACTGCAATGAAGGGCTTTGTTAACACATGACAACATTATTTACAAAGGATATTTACTGAGTCTTATTCGAGATCACATTACTTTTTGAAGACAACACGACTCGAGCACATTTACCGTTACAAAGAAGCAATTACTTAATCCTGTTTCAAATGAAGAAAATGCCCCATGTCATAATGTCATATACCTACCTTGCAACCTTGACCATCTTTGGATTATGCTGCTTGACCATGGAGAGCAAGGTTTGCATTGTTTTGCCAGTGTCAATTATATCCTTAAAAAAAAAAGAGAAAAGACATTTATATAGTGAATCAAACTGAGAAATTATATAAATACAAAATGCCAAAGTGCTGTGTGTAAATGGAATAATGCTTTTCTTTTTTTTTTTTTTTTTTTTTTTTTTTTTTTTTTTTTTTTTTTTTTTTAGTGTAACCAACTCTCGGATGCACGTGGTTAATAGACCACATTCTGAGTAACACTGCTTTATGCCATCTTGGAAGTATCCAAATAAATAAGGTTTTACTATATAAAATGACTTTACATGAAGGTGAATCTTAGCTATTTAGTCAACATTAACGGGGCGCCTGGCTGGCTCAATAGGCACAGCCCGTGACTCCTGATTTCAGGGTGGTGAGTTCAAGCCCTGTGGTGGGTGTGGAACCTACTTCATTTAAAAAAAAGTAGGACATTATCCAAAACAAACCCATCTCCAGTTGAGAAAAAACTTCTTAAACCATAACCCTAATGCTCTTCAACGAAAACCCTCCACAGATGGTGTGAAGCTTCACAAAGTGGTAGGTGTGAGTCATCAGCAACGTCAGGGCTACAGACCTGAGAAAGTGGCTAGAATTCGGATGGCCCCCAAGACTCCCACTGCCCAGTGGACACGCCCAGGATAACCCCCACCCCCAGCATGAGCAGGCCTGTGAAAATGAGGGGGATTAGCTCTAGGAGACAGCACACCGGAGAGAGGATCTCCTGCTGGTTCCGAAGAAGTCAGCTGCCAGGTGAGAGGGCCCCGTGCAAGGGCGCGAGGTCGGCCTTTAGAAGCTGGGAGCCGCCCCAGGCCAGCAGCCAGGAAGACGACGGGGCCCTCGACCCTGCAACCACAAGCACTAAATTCTGCCAACCACCCAAATGAACTTGGAAGATTACCACGGGCCATGGGTGAGACAGGAGCCCCAGCCTTGATTCAGCCTGATGAGACCGAGCGGAGGACCCAGCTAACTGGTACTCAGGCCCCCGCCCCATGAAAGCGGAGACGCTACACGTGTGGTTTTAAGCTGGATTTGCAGCAATTTGTTAGGTGGCATTACCCCACACAAAATCAATCTGAAGTGGAATTAATCTACATTTACGAACAAGCAACCGGTTCCCAGGGATATTCCTGCATCCTTGGAAAAGTGTTATCTGTTTAGTTTTTAATCCACAAGCTAAAGTTTCTAAAAACCTTAAAAACAACGAAAATGAATTGGGGGATACTGTTGCTCTTAAGCCTTAAACATTTTACATACAAGAATGAGAACTCATTCTCCTGGTGAGAGTGAAAAAGCATACAACCACTCTGTTGAGTAATCTGGCAATAACAGTAAAACAAAATGTACTTAGTGTGGTCACTGCACTCCTGAGTGCCTGTATATAGACGGAACTCACACACGTGCATGTAGGGTACCGCAAAAGGATGCTCTTAGCAGCCCTGTAGGAAAAATGGAAGGCTTGCCCTATTTGTAGGGCCATAAATTGGTGGATCTGTCACTGCAATGCGATGTTGCACTTTAAGGCCAACGAACCGTACGTCCCAACACGAACAATCTCAGAATGTATTGAGTGAAAATAACAAGGGGTGAGAGAGAATATGTATAGTGCAGCACTACAGAATCATTAAATCACAAAATATGTTTTGGATATGGATACACATATGCAATAGAAGTATAAAAAAACATACACGGGAATGATATACACAACTTTAAAAGAAAGAAAAAAAATTTCAAGCCCAAAAGAGAAGGGTAAGAAATATACCAACATTTTTCCATTATCCAATAAAAATAAATTACTAAGTATTTCTCACAAAAAAACAATCTTACTCCCTTTTACATAACACAAGCCCACCATTAAAATTGATGAAGAGGAATTTCTTTCCCTGGATTACCTTTAGGACTATGCAAACTAAATCAGAAGAGTCATAAATAACTATATTAAAAGAAGGTGGAACTTACCTCAACAATCAAGACATTCTAGAAGAAAAAAAAATGAAAATCAGTACAATGAGTCAGACAGTGTTTCCAATTATAACTTAAATCACATCATAACAAACTCATCATCCAAATTCTTGTTTTAAGATACCTTCCTATATCAAACCCTGATTTAAACAATGGGCCATCTGCTGGGATATGGAACTCTTTAATTAGAAATTTTCACTATAATGGAATTTTTAAAAATAAAATTTGACCTATATGTTCATTTTTTTTTTAAAAATCCTCATTATTTTAGGGGCACCTGGGTGGCTCAGTCGGTTAAGCGCCCGACTTGGGCTCAGGTCATGATCTCACGGTTCGTGGGTTCAAGCCCCGCGTCCGGCTCTGTGCTGACAGCTCGGAGCCTGGAGCCTGCTTTGGATTCTGCATCTCCCTCTCTCTCTGTTCCTCCCCTACTCTCACTCTGTCTCTCTCTCTCTCAAGAATAAATAAAGATTAAAAAACATTTTTTAAATTCTCATTATTTTAAACAAATGTCTAATCTTGGGCAGAGAGTGAAATTTCTCTGGGCCTCAGTTTACCATGTGTAAAATAAGGGACTTGAACTAGTATGTACCTTCCAACTCTAACATTCAACAACTATAATTTTTACTGTAACTCCAAAATCATGCATTTAACTTACCATACGGAACCCAACTCAAAACCCATTTTCTCATTAGGCTGAAACTGATCTGCATTTTCTGGATGTGTTCGTATTCTTGGACTCAACTAAAGAAAGGTACCAATGCTTTCTTCCACCATAAACCCTCACCCCAGTTTCTACCTCTCAGAATTTTATAACTGGAAAAGCCCTTACAGGAGAAACCATCTAACAATGACCTCCAAGGTAGAGAAGAGCTCTATCTATTCTTATGTCAGTTATGGGAACGAGGCAGCATTTCACATACTGGTTTAATCACTGTCATAAGAAAGATTCATGCTATACTGTGTATTTGCAGATCTCATTTCTTGGTCACATACCTATTGCATCGGAATTTTAATGTTCTATATATTCTTCTAAGTCAGTGGTTATCAAGGTAGGGCACACGAGATCCACAGGGTTGCAAGAAATATTCGAACTTTTTTTAACCTTACCCTGTTTAACCTGTAATTTTGTGTGTATTTTGTAATGTACGTAACACTGTTACCACAGTCTGTATATCATTTACCCCTTTCCTCATATCACAACTAATTTGGCTCTTTTCAAAAGATACCGCAATCTCAATCACTACTAAAAGCGAATATAAGCGGTTATTGGACCAGTAACTGTCTCACCACCTACCATGTGGCTCTGTGCTAGCACAACATCCTCCCGTCCTAACTGTGGCTCACTGCTGCAGCAATTTACACCATGGGATGGAGTTATAGTTTGAAAACAGAACTGGATTATGAGACAGAAACTGTATTCTAGTCTTGGCTCTAATTCTAGCTGCACAACCTTGATTAAATCATAACCACTGACTTCTGGTATTATGATACAGTTTGTACAAATCAATCAAAATCCAAAGAGAGTAAATATTTACCCGATACAAAATCGTAGTATCTAGAGTACGATCTCAATACTGTTTTAAAAATAAACAACGAGGGGCGCCTGGGTGGCTCAGTCGGTGAAGCGTCTGACTCGGTTTCAGCCCAGGTCATGATCTCACAGCTTGTGAGTTCGAGCCAGGCTCGGCCTCTGCACGGATGGCAAGGAGCCTGCTTAGGATCCTCTCTTTCTCTGCCCCTCCCCTCCATGGGCACCAGCTCACTCGCTCTCTCTCTCAAAACAAATAAAGAAACTTAATTTTAAAAATATTTAAAAATAATGAGAATTTCCACCATTATGGAGAGCTCATTTTATGCCAAATAGCTACATCCTTACTTCATAAATGAAAAGAATGAGACTCAGAGGTCAAGTAATTTGCCTAAAGTCATAAAACTAGTGAAGTGGTAAAGATCTAAAGAAGTGTTTTCAGGGTCCAAAGCCCATATTCTCAAGCACTAACTGGAAAAAAAGAGGAAGAACATTTATATACCTATGTATCTGCACACACACAGTGTCCCAAAAAGAACTGAAATAGAAAGTCTAAACAATCTCACCACCATGAAATAGCTTCACCCAACTTAACGTGTCTTGTTTTTTTCCCCACAATAAATGTGTTCTACTGTGATGATTGTGAAAAGAAATTTATCTTAGAAAGAGACCTTTAAAGATCACAAAGCCACATAATAGGATAGAGCCATTAGGCGGGAAAGGCAAGGTCAAATGGAATCCCAGGACGCTTTGAAGGCTAGGCCCCTTCCAGCACTAAAAACTGATTATAGGAGTAAGGACTTCAAATGACTTCTAAATATGGGCAAAGCACGCTAGAAGGGAAGAATAGGTTTGGCAGTGGTATATAAGATGGGCAGGAAGGGGAAAAAGTCAACAGATTATAATTTCTCTTTTGAAGTTTTCAAAAGATGCTGAGGAAGACAAGATTAGTTTGGCATGACACTGACATGGGGCAAGGGGATTTGACACCAGTATTGCATGCTAAAGTTTCCTAACAGATAGTCAAGCAAGCTGTAACCATTAAAACCTAAAAGCCAGAGGAAGAAAAGAGCTGTGGGGCCAGACAGACCTGCATTTAAAGTCAAGTTCTGCCACTTAGCGGCAGTGTGACTCTGGACAAGTCTTTCAAATTTGCTGAGTCTTAGTTTCCTGATCCGTAAAATAGGGGTAACAGTATTTACCTCATGGGATGGTTGTGATACTTTTATGAGATTATGCCTTTATATTTGGCAGTGTTTAGAAATAAAAAAATAACTAGCAGCTGAAAAAAACTGTAACATTCCATGATTTATCACTGGTTACTCAAAAATCATTTCAATATATCAGAGGAATAATATTCAAATATCTTAATATCTCTATTGTTTTGGCCAACTGTCTACACTGGAAATATCTTGATGCATTTTAAAGAACTCTTTTTGAGATTTCTTAAAATAGTAGTACGTTTGAATTTATTGAGTATTCTAACTACCAGAAACTGTTGGAAGAGGTCTAATGCACTATTTCACTTAATGCTCTTAATTCTATGAGGTACTTGCCATTACTGTCCCCACCTTACATACGGGAGGACAGAGGGATTAGATAATCTGCCGAGGGTCACACAGAGGAAGTACCGAACCAGGCTTTGAATCAAAGCCGCCCATCTTAGGGCTGGCTCAGATGGTAGAGCATGGGATTCTTCATCTTGAGCCCCATGTTGGGTGTAGAGTTTATTTAAAAACAAACAAAAAAAAGCTGTCCATCTCTAGAACCCACACTTTCACAACTACTACATGTTTTGCTGTGTGAATCTATTTTTTTTTTACTTTTTTTAAGGCTTTATTTATTTATTTATGTAATCTCTATACCAAACATGGGGCTTGAACTCATGACCTTGAGATCAACAGTCACCCATTCTACCAACTGAGCCAGTCAGGTGCCCTTGAGTGAGTCTGTTTTTAAAAAGAAGACTGTTTCTCGCCCCCGCCCCCAATATATATATATAGCTTATTTATTTTGAGAGAGAGAATGTGCATGCAGGGGAGGGGCAGAGAGAGAGAATCCCAAGCAGGCTCCATGATGAGCTGTCAGTGCAAAGTCCAGCATGAGGCTCGATCTCACGAACCATGAGATCATGACCTGAGCCGAAATCCAGAGTTGGACGCTTAACTGACTGAGCCGCCCACCCAGGAGATGCCCAAAAATGTATTTTTGAACAATTCCAAATTAGATCACCACAGAGAAAGTACTTTGTAATATGGACTTTAATGTTGGATTCTTCTGCCTCTCTTGCATATGACCTAGGGAAAGATAGCTAACTTAGATTGCTTCTAAGAGTTAAATAACCCTTGTTTAGGTGTATAAATAACCATGTAAACTGCCTCTTAGTGATAAAGCACAGTGTTACTAATTGACTCTTGGCATGAAGTCAAGAGAACTCTTTTCTTCCCCTTCAAGACACATACCTTTCCAGTTAAAGTTGAGAGATCATCTCCACCAATTACTTTTATGTCCCCTGTTGACTGGTCATTCTAGTTAAAAAAAAAAGATATAAATACATATATGTATATCCTTTTGCGTACACACACACACATTTCAAATTATCAAACGGGACCTAGAAGATTTAAGAAGTTAGCAATCTAATGTCATATCATTATGATATTCTAAATGATACAAATTATTAAGAATTATGTTTCAAGAAATGAACAAGGTAACTCTCAGCTAGACATTAGTAAGAATTTTAAAGTTCTAATTGGCCATTACTGATTTGATGCTTTTAAGAGTCCTAAAAAATAGGAGACACACATTGTCAAGTGGGCAGTATTATAGCAGCCACCCATATTCAGTCACAGTAATTTCTGAACCGTGAAGGAAGTTATTAGCATGACAGATGTCTGGTTCTGGCCCTGGACCATTCCCATGAGTCAAGCAAGCTGTAGATTCTGGTCTATATCACATTCAACCCCCAAAATACTGCCTTCAACAATCTAGGCAAGATCCACGTCATCTTCAACACAGTCTGGAGAAACAGGTCTGATTAGCAGTCCTTTAAGGCATACTTCTTAGGCTCCCAGTTTTCTTCTGTCACAGAATCCAGCAGAGACCCTTACAGGAGTTCAAAGGGAAATCCTCCTTATCCACTGTAGTTAGTGGTGATAATCATAATTTGGCTGTGCTAGAGCCAAAGAGCAGGTGACAAAAGAGCTGAGCCTACCCTACCAGAGAACAGACCATACCACACCTACAGCAATTAAAACAACGCTGTACCAGCACAGTTACGAAGAGCCCACGGAACAGAATAGAGCCCAGAAACATATGAGGATTTAGTATATGATAAAGACGGTATTTTAAGTCAGTAAGGAAAAGATGAATTATTCAATGAAGTAGTTATCCATTGGGGGGGGGGGATAAAGTATGATCCCTACCTCACAGCATACCCAAAAATAAATTCCAGCTGAATTAAAATCTAAATGTAAAAAATAAAACCATAAGCAGACCGGAAGAAAACATAGAAGAAATATTTCCACATTCTTAGAAAGGGTAAAAACCCAGGCATAACATGAACCCAAACTGAAAGAAAAGATCTGTAACAAATATTCCCATTATATGCTGGATTCCAAGAACAAGAATCCAATAGAAAATGAAGAACAAACACAAATAGGCAATTCACAGAAGAGAAGGCCGTAACATATAAAATGATATTGAGCTGAGAGACAAACACTAAAACGACGTGATTCTACCATTCATCCATTCACACTGGCAAAATTTAAGCCTGATGATATATGTTGACAAAAGTGAGGGGGAACAAGCACTCCCAGTGAGAGTATAAACTGGTACAAGCCTTTTTCAAAATGACATAGCAATACCTATTAAATTGTGAGCATGTGGGGCTCCTGGGTGGCTCAGTTAGTTAAGCGTCTGACTTCAGCTCAGATCATGATCCCACAGTTTGTGTGTTCAAGCCCCAGTCGGGTTCTGTGCTGACAGTACGGAGCCTGCTTGGGATTCTCTCTCTCCCCCTCTCTCTCTGCCCCTTCCCTGCTTGCTCGCTTTCTCTCTCTCTCTCTCTCTCTCTCTCTCAATAAATAAATAAAACTTAAAAATAAATAAAAAATAAAATAAAATGAAATTGTAAGCATGTGTGCCATTTGCCCCAGCAATCCTACTGATGCTATAAAAACACAACTATGCAAAGATACATATAAAGGAGGTTCACTGTATCAACTATTTATAAAAAAGAAAAACTGGAGACAACCAACATGTCTATTAACAGGGACCTATTTAAATTAAATTCATCTGCAAAAGGTAATATTGTGCCACTATTAAAAAGAATCTGAAAATCTATACATGCTGACATGAACAATGGGAATTAAAAAAGCCAAGTAGTAGAGCAATGTGTTGCCTATGAAACCATTTTGTTCAGCATTTTAAACAAGTTTATAACATCAGTTACGTCTCAGTAGTGAGAAAGGGGATAACAAGGCTTTTTACCTTTATATACTTCCATTTTCATCATATGCTTCTTTACACATGTCCATTTTATATGGAGCATCATTTTAAAAAAAACACAACTGGGCCAAAACTATTCAGTGTTGCAAACTAAAAAGATCTAAGTATGACTTCTGATATGAAAAAATTCAAGCATATTACTTTTCAAGGAAATAATAGACACCTTTTATTCAACTAACTTAAAAGCTAGAATTTCAAACAGAGAGAAATGATTAATAGCAAAAAAAGAGAAAAAAAAGAAAGACTGTACAAAACCTGAAGCTTTCCATGAATGAATGATAGTAAATGATTCACATGGTACAGCAAAGTAGACAGTGACATCTTCTGTACAAGTTTGGTATTACAGTCCAATTCCAAATGCCACCCCCCCCCCCCCCCGTGTGTTTTTTTTTTTTTTTTTTTAAACAGAGAAAGGAGAACTGAAAAGTATGGAGTCAAGGGGAAAAAAACCCATGATTCAAAGACTATGGTGACGCGCTAAGAGAAAAGAGAACTCTAAGCATGTAGGACACTTGCTCCACTAGCATCCAAACAAACCTCCATATTCCTGTTTGCCTCAAGAGACTTTTTTTTTTTAACGTTTATTCATTTTTTGAGAGACAGAGAGAGACAGAGCTTAAGTGGGGGAGGGGCAGAGAGAGAGGGAGACACAGAATCCAATGCAGGCTCCAGGCTCTGAACTGACAGCACAGAGCCCGACGTGGGGCTCGAACTCATGACCTGAGCCGAAGTCAGATACTTAACCGACTGAGCCACCCAGGCACCCCTCAAGAGGAGAATTTAGTTTAAATCTTTTCACGTGAAAAGCCACCTTTCCAATGGAGGCTACTAAAGAAGATGCGTTTAAGAAAAATATTCCAGCCCAGTGTGCTAGGATACAGGCATTAAATGCCCCAATCGCACAGAAATGGCATCCATGGATCAAGTGTCCTGCCAGAGGAACCTGCCTCCCCCCTCTCCTGGTGCAAAAAGTTTCCCCCTGTATCCCTGTTTTGTGACATTACTGAGTTGACTCTCACATGCCTCATCTTTAACGAGATGATGGGGCTGGCATGGGGGAGGGGAGAGTCCCCCTCACGAGTTGCTCTTCCCTCTTCTCAATCACCCCATCCCCTCATTCGTCCCAGCCAGACAGCCCAATCTGTCCTCAACCGAGAGTGTCATCGTCGACTACATAACATTCCCAAAGAAACTCTCTGGGTCTACAGATACCTACCCTTAGCAACTGTGTCTACCTTTTTTTTTTTAAGTGTTAAGACTGGCAGTTATGATTTTTGCTTTTTTTTATTCAGGTATAATTAACATACAGTGTTATAGCAATTTCACATGTACAATTACCTTTCATGAGTCTAGGTGAGAAAAATGAGAAAGGAATTAGGAAGGAACTTTGTTTATTCTTAGCTGTACATGGCTAGGGATTTTGCAGCCTCTAGGCGGCAACAAGAACCGCAGCCCGGTACAGGAAAGCAGGAGAGAAGGCTGTGCGAGAACACACAACGAACGGGCTGCAAAAGAATGGCTTGGAACAAACAGGAGACCGTAAGAAGAGGACGCAGAGAGGCCAACCCCCAAAGCTGAGCTCCCAAGAGGGCAAGACTAGGAGTCGTACTGAGGTAGGACGTCTGGGCTTAGCACCACGGGGATTGCTCGTTGCAGCGAACTCCAGACAGTTCTTTCAGGGCCCTAGAGTGGAGTTGCCGGGAAAGTCACTCCCTCTACGTCCAGCTCGGCCCCGGTCCACCACACTCAGGCAGGCGCTCCGCACATCCTAATCACAAGCATCCTCTGTCTTTCCCCACTTTCCTGTACCGTGATCAAATATCAACAGCAGTGACAGTATTAGAATCATATACCTTTAGAAGTAGACCACACCTCAGATGAAAAACGGCAGATACCCAATTTTTGAAAAATATATACAGAAAAAGTAGGTCTGGAAGGATATACACCCAGGGAGTAATTGATTTACCTGTGTTTTATGAGTTTTTTTGAAAAAATACGTTCCTTTAAAAAAAAGTTATTATTATCAATTTAAAAAATGATGCTAATAGTGAAGGACGCCCGGCTGAATCAGTCGGTGGAGCTTGGGGCTCTTGATTTTGGGGTCGTGAGTTCAAGCCCCATGTTGGGCCCAGAACTTACTTAAAAGGCAAAAGAAAATAGGGGCACCTTGGTGGCTCAGTCAGTTAAGCGTCTGACTCTTAATCTCAGCTCCTGGTTCATGAGATTGAGCCCCTCACTGGGCTCAGCACTGACAGAGGAGAGCCTGCTTGGGATTCTCTCTGCCCCTCCCCTACTCATGCTCTCACTCTCTATCAAAACAAATAAATGTTTAAAAATAAAAAATAGTAAAACAAATGTTTTTAATGATGCTAATGAAGCAGGGCTCCTGGAGCATCTACTCCTGCACCATCCGAGACAGTAGCCACTGAGCACATGTGGCAATTACAGGTGACCCTGGAACAACACAGGTTTGAACTGTGCAGGCCCATTTATACATGCATATTTTTGATCAGTACAGTGCAGAACTAGAAGTGTATTTTCTCTCCTTTGTGGTTTCCTTAGTAACATTTTCTTTTCTCAAGTTTACTGTGAGAATACAGAATATAATACAAAAAACATACAAAATATGTGTTAATCAGCTGTTTATGTTAGCAGTGAGGCTTCTGGGCAATAGCAGGCTGTTAGTAGTTAAGTTTTGGGGGAGTCAAAAGTGATACAAGAATTTTCGACTGTGCAGGGGGTTAGCACCCTAACCCCTGTATTGTTCAAGGGTCAACTGTTCTTAAAATTACATAAAATTAAAAATTCAGTTCTTCTGTTGCAGAAGACCTAATTCAAGTGCTCAACAGAGTGGCTCTGTATTTGACAGCACAGATATAGAACACTTCCATCATCACAGAAAGTTCTATTGCTCAGCACTGCTCTAATCAAACCAAAGATACCATTTGCACAACGTAATACTGAAAAAAATTGAAGAGTTAGTGCTGACATTTAATATCTAGTGTTTTCGGGGCACCTGGGTGGCTCAGTTGGTTTAGTCTCCGTCTTCAGCTCAGGTCATGATCTCACGGTTTGTGGGTTCAAGCCCCGCTTCGGGCTCTGTGCTGACAGCTCAGAGCCTAGAGCCTGTTTCAGATTCTGTCTGTCTGTCTGTCTGTCTGTCTCTCTCTCTCTCTCTGCCCCTCCCCCACTCATGCTTTGTCTCTCTCAATAAACATTTAAATTTTTTTAAAAATCTAGCGTTTTCAAATACAGTTTCTACAACCTTGAGTAGTTATTGCACCCAATCTTAATGCTTTTCATTCCAGGTCTGGTTTGGAGCAAGGATCTGATCAAATAAACATGTTCAACAGAACCACTTTGCATGGCCTTGTATACAACAGATGGGCAATATGTTTGCTGAGTGAATTATTTTCCTTCATTTTTTGAATATAAAATTTGTGGGTTAGCAGGGCCAAACTTGAACACTACCTTTATGTTCTAAGAAACAAGGTGTTTATATAATACCTCAGCCTACATCCAAGTGAAAACCCACAGGAAATGGCTACAGAGTATACTTTTGATACAGTTCTGGTAGTTGCTTATACCACAGATAGTACACATCCCCTTTCCTGCCAATTCATGCTGAACAAATTCTTTCCCTCATACATGTCTATGGTCTTAAATGAAGAAGCAGGAAATAGAAATCGCTCCACTTGCTTTATAGACAGGTAGATATTAGATTTATAGAAGATTTTTTAAAAAGCCAAAAGGTTAAAAAAAGAAAAAAAAAGCAGACCTGAAAGCAATCGACTAAATAAAGGAAAAGGTCAGACTGAAAGCTACTGACCTCTTCTCATAAGAGGCACTTTAAGAAATTACTCCAATATTTTCCACATTTTTCGTTAACAAGTTCAAATAGCCACCCTCTTACAAATTACAAGGTAATTTGCATCTTTGATACATAAAACAGCTTAATCAAGCTACTAACCAAGCGACTTCCAAGATCAAGACTGAAAGTTATAGCTTTACACACCTTGACTGCAACTGAGGAAAAGAAATCTCACAACTGGCGAGATAACTTGTTTGCATACAAAACTTCTAACTGGTAGAAAATGAAGAAATAAAAGGAAGCCATATCAGAGAATTCAAGTCAGTTACAAGTTTTCCCAAACGAGACTCGGTTCTGCACAATTAAAGGTGTGGGTTCAATTCAAAAAAACCTGTATGATCTTGGGCAAGTCATTTCATCCCCCTGCACCTCCCTGTTCTCAAATGTACATGGAGATAATAATTCAGAACCCAAAAAATTTTCTCCAAGATTTCAAATCGTAAGAACAATTTCATTTTAACGTAAGCCACTTTGTCTGGACACGATAAATCAGGTTAATTTTCCCTTTGTTTAAGACCCACACAAAAATATTACCACAAAAAATTTACCTGACAATTTTTCCCTGAGGCTTCATCTTTTTTTTTTTTTAATTTTCTTTTAACGTTTATTTATTTTTGAGACAGAGCATGAATGGGGGGAGGGTCAGAGAGACAGGGAGACACAGAATTGGAAGCAGGCTCCAGGCTCCGAGCTGTCAGCACAGAGCCCGACGCGGGGCTCTAACCCGTGAACCACGAGATCATGACCTGAGCCGAAGTCGGACACTTAACCGACTGAGCCACCCAGAGGCTTCATCTTTTTATGATGAAAAAATTATTTAAAAAATTACTATTGGGGCGCCTGGGTGGTGCAGTCGGTTAAGCGTCCGACTTCAGCCAGGTCGCGATCTCGCGGTCCGTGAGTTTGAGCCCCGCGTCGGGCTCTGGGCTGATGGCTCGGAGCCTGGAGCCTGTTTCCGATTCTGTGTCTCCCTCTCTCTCTGCCCCTCCCCCGTTCATGCTCTGTCTCTCTCTGTCCCAAAAAAAAAAAAAAAAAAAAAACGTTGAAAAAAAATAAAAAATTACTATGAAATTAAACTTATAAGAAAGAAAACACATTTGCATATTTATCAATTATTCCATTCTTCTGAATTATCACAGAGCCTTAAGGATAGAAAAGGTCTTTGAATATACAGTACTACACTTCATTGTTCTAAGCTGCACACTCACATTTTAATACCCTTGAAATTGATGTATTACAACTGATGGCAACTTACAATATAACTGACAGTGTCTTCTTTTGTAGCAGTACAAAAAACAGGGGTACGTTAACATCAGTGACACCTTACATTTAATGAAATATGGTATTTGGAATCCCCAGGCAATTTCCCATCGAGGCACTAAGCAAATAAAATCCTACCTAGCTACTCTAAGAGTATGTAAACTATGCCCTTTTGGCTCCCTGAGCAGTGCCATGGTGGCTGGCAAGAACAAGTGCCTTACAAAAGTCGGCAAAAAGGGAGCCAAGAAGAAAGTTGTTGATCCATTTTCTAGGAAAGACTGGTATGATATGAAAGCACCAGCTATGTTCAATATAACAAATATTGGAGGGGCGCCTGGGTGGCGCAGTCGGTTAAGCGTCCGACTTCAGCCAGGTCGCGATCTCGCGGTCCGTGAGTTTGAGCCCCGCGTCGGGCTCTGGGCTGACGGCTCAGAGCCTGGAGCCTGTTTCCGATTCTGTGTCTCCCTCTCTCTCTGCCCCTCCCCCATTCATGCTCTGTCTCTCTCTGTCCCAAAAATAAATAAATGTTGAAAAAAAAAATATTGGAAAAACACTAGTCACAAGAACTCAAGGAACCAAAATCGCATATGATGGCCTCAAGGGTTGTATTTTTGAAGTGACCCTTGCTGATCTGCAGAATGATGAAGTTGCATTTAGAAAATGCAAGCTAATTACTGAAGATTTCCAGGGCAAAAACTGCCTAATTTCCACGGCACAGATCTTACCTATGACAAAATGTGCTCCATGGTCAAAAAATGGCAGACCAGGACTGAATCTCATGTTGATGCCAAGACTAGCAATGGTTACTGGCCTCATCTATTTTGTGTTGGTTTTACTAACAAATGCAACAATCAGATTCAGAAGACCTCTCACGCTCAGCACCGACAGGTTCACCCAATTCAGAAAAAGATGATGGAGATCATGACCCGACAGGTGCAGACAAGTGACTTGAAAGAAGTCGTCAACAAATTGATTCCAGACAGCACTGGAAAACACACAGAAAAGGCCTGTCGGTCTATTTATCCATCCCGGGATGTCTTCGTTAGAAAAGTGAAAATGCTGAAGAAGCCTAAGTTTGAATCGGGAAAGCTCATGGAGCTTCATGGTTAAGCTTCTGGAAAAGCTACTGGGGATGAGGCTGGTGCTAAAGTTGAACGAGCTGATGGATATGAGTCGCCAATCCAAGAATTTTTAAAATTAAGACATCTGATGGTGACAAAAGATCTTATTGTTTGTGATGTTTAAAAAAAAAGACTACGTGTAAACTCGGATATGTATGCATGTATACTCAGAGAGAAAATTCTTTTAAATGTGAGAAATAGGGGCACCTGGGTAGCTCAGTCAGTTAAGTATCCGACTCTTGATTTCAGCTCAGGTCATGATCTCACAGTTCACGGGTTCAAGCCCCGCATTGGGCTCTGTGCTGTCAGTGGGGAGCCTGCTTGGGATTCTCTGTCTCCCTCTCTCTCTGCCCCCTCCCCGCTTGCATGCACTCTCTCGCTCTCTCAAAATAAATGAACATTTAAAAGAAATTTTAAATAAAAAATAACACATTAGAAATAAAAGTGGTAGTGGAAGTCAGGGTAACTTCATTTCTTCATTTCTTTACTTCCTGTAATTGTATGCTTTTCGTAATAAACATGTATTCTTTAATCAAAAAAAGGCAATTTTTATTTTGGAGGAAAACTAGATGCAGTGTGCTGTTACTGTTACTGCTCTTTACATGTTCCAGAAACATTTAACAGTTCATGGAGCATTACTTTAGGATTAGTACAGATCAGTTAAGGTTTAATTCACTGTTTCAAATTGGTCAAGATCAGCATGTAAAACTACACTAACATCAATGTTACTGACACTGCAACAATTCTAAATTTCCATCTCAGGATTTTATCAAGTTAAGCTGCATGATTTTTAATATGTACGTGTGAGATCTTCCATGACAAGCTGATGAATTATTAAATAGGGCAGAAATGTTACTTCAAATCAACAGTAAGTATATGGGTTTAATTTTTTGTTGTTTAGTAGTAAATTTACACAGAATTTCACATAGAACACATATGATTTTTCTCTATGTAAAAACTAACCTAAAAACTTGCTTTGCTTATGCTTAAGACTTCCTTCTTTTTTTTAATATGTGATTTTTTAAATGTTTATTTATTTTGAGAGCGAGAGAGTGTGCATGTAAGCAGGGGAGGGGCACAGAGAGAAAGAGAGAGGCAGAGAGAGAGAGAGAGAGAGAGAGAGAGAACCCCAGTCAGGCTCTGCACTTCAGCACAGAGCTCAATGAGGCGCTGTATCTCCCATGAACCATGTGGTCATGACCTGAGCCCAAATAAGAGTTGGACGCTTAACCGACTGAGCCACCCAGGTGCCCCTAAGATCTCATTCTTTTTATCACCTCAGGGCTTAAGCTTAATAATCCTCTAAGATTTAAAACTAATAGGAAAAAAAACCTGAAAGGAGAAAATGGAATTAAACTGTCAAAGTATTTCCATGGCTTTATACTGTTCTTATAACTATAAAATACTTTAAAGAAGAAAATATTAAGTTCCCCTCATTTTTTTTCACAAGTTTTCAAAGAAAAAGCATTCTGTGCAAATCCTGAAAGAAATTAAATTTTTTTTTTTTAATTTTTTTTTTCAACGTTTATTTATTTTTGGGACAGAGAGAGACAGAGCATGAACGGGGGAGGGGCAGAGAGAGAGGGAGACACAGAATTGGAAACAGGCTCCAGACTCTGAGCCATCAGCCCAGAGCCCGACGCAGGGCTCGAACTCACGGACCGCGAGATCGTGACCTGGCTGAAGTCGGACGCTTAACCGACTGCGCCACCCAGGCGCCCCTGAAAGAAATTAAATTTAAGGCATAAAGAAATAAGACTGATTTTTATGTATATGTGTGTGGAGCGGGGGCAGGGGGACTCCAGAAGATTAAAAGCGAAATCATACCATGGACCAGAAGTACCTGTTTTGACTCTAAGCCAACAATCAATTAAAGGCTGGGTAGCTACTGCCAGCAATTACACTGACTAGATTCCAATCTTAGTGTAAACCAGCTAACTAACTGTAACTAACTTCTGTTGAGTGAAGATCCAAACTCTTCATTTAAGCAATTCTTTAATTCATGCAAGACTTTGACAAATTAAAAGGAGCTTGTAGTTATGAAGGAATGTCATGGTGTATGAGCACAAAGGGTTTTCGGGGGATAGGGAAAATGTCTTAAATAGTTCTCCAATCACCCACAGGACTGATGAAAATGTGGAAAAGGTCAAAAAACTTGGGTCAAATAGATGATTAACTGGGAGAATGAAGGTTGAAAGTTAAATGCAAGCAGCCTTATTCTCAATGAAAATATAAACATAAGGCTAGTTTCTACAAAGATGCACAATACAGATTCCTGAAACAACAAAGACCAGACATTTATTCTAATCTTTGAAGAAGCTAGGAGAAACCCCACTTGTAAGGAAAATAGTAACCCGCAGGAACTACAGCACCCACAGGCAACCAGACATAAACAACACTATGAACTAATAAAAATCACACATTCACATGCTCAAAGAAATTATGGAGGATGAAATTCACATGTAAAGATCACACGGACTCTGGCTCATCTGACAGTGTCAATAATGGTTATTGTGTCAATATTCTCAGACATTTGAGATCCCGTGACACCGGCAGAGTAACTGAATCCAAAGTGGTTTCTTCAGTGGGCCGGTGCTTTCACTCCACATGTGCTTTCTAGGAAACAAGTGTTGGCCCACCTTATTTATCAGCTGCAAACTGACTTCCAACTCCCCGGAAAACCAATCTAGCTCTAGAGAAGAGAAGAGATCTGCCAACACTAAGTATAGTCAAAAATATAACTCCAGGTCCCAACAGCAACTCCCAAAAGTGGTCTTTAAAAAACCAGAAAAACAAAACCAGATCAAAAATCCTTTAAGAAAAGTGACTAGTCTAAGGTGACTAGTTTGGAAAAGACAATATTCACTTGTATACAAAGTAGTAGTGAATAGATTAGAAAATGTCACTGTAACCAAGTGCAATGAACATGTAAGTATGGTTTGTAGACTTTCAAACACACCCAGAAAAACGTACAGTTACCGAGGTTTTTATAAGCATATATTAAATATACTTACACAGTAGCTCTTCAGTCTGATGAAATCTACAGTCATAGGAATGGATCCATCACTATTTCTGTTCAGTGCTTTGATATAATCCAGCAGGTCAGCAAAGAATTTATAGCCCCCCTTGAGCACACAGAGGGCTACGATGTGATGGCCACCCATCTCCTTCAACACATCTCGGGCAAGACGCTCGGTCCTAGAGAAGTATCAGGAATTTAATAGAAATTAATTTACAATATAATAGAAATATATTTAGCTTTATAACAAACATCCCCTTTAGGCATTAAACTTGCACCAAAAACATCCTTTATGAAGTTGCTTCATAAAGTAAAGATAAACTTCAAAATACAGTTATACTGTAACATCTATCATAAATATTTAAGGGGCGCCTGCGTGGCTCAGCCGATTAAGTGTCCGACTCTTGGTCTCAGCTCAGGTCATGATCTCACGGTTCATGGGTTCGACCCCCGCATCAGGTTCTGAGCTGACATCGCAGAGCCTGCTTGGGATTCTCTCTCCCTCGGTCTCTGCTTCTCCCCCACTTGCTCTCTCTCTCAAAATAAATAAACAAACATTAAAAAAATAAATATTTAAAATGCAATTTAAAATACCATTGTCACCTATCAGAATGGCAAATTCTGATTAAATGAGATTTCCCTGATAATAGGCAATATTGTAAGAGACTGCGAAAAAGAGCACTGTCGTATACCACTGTGAGTATAAATTAAAACGTTTTGGAGCATAATCTGGTGGTATCAGAAGCATTCAATAAATACCTTCCCCTTGACCCAGATTTTCCCCATGGATAAAGCTGAAGCAAGTGACCAAATGTGTATAAGAAGATGTTCCCTTCTAGTATGGTCTGTAAAATAATGGTGATGTCTTGCATGTCCGTCAATAAAGGACTGCTTAAATCAATTATGGTACAGTCAGAAAATGGAATGTTATGCAACCTTCAAAATATAGGATAGCTCTAACCATACTAGTATGAAACAGTGCCCGATAAATTTCAGACCTGTATGACAGTACCACCTTCAAAATATAGGAGAAAGCTCTAAATATACTAATATGAAAACATCTCCAATACACTTCAGACCTATAGGATAGTACATGCCTATGTGTTAAAATATATGCAGTTGGCTCTTGGACAACACAGGTTTGAACTGCACACACAAGTCCACTTATACATGGATTTTGTTATAAATATCATACTATAAATATATTTTCTCTTCCTTATGATTTTATTAATGACATATTTTCTCCAGCTTACTTTATTGTAAGAATACAGTATATAACACATATACAAAATATGTGTTCATCAACTATATGTTATCAGTGAGACTTCTGGTCAACAGTAGGCTATTAATAGTTAAATTTTAAGGGGAGTCAGAAGTGATACACAGATTTTGACTGCGCAGATGGTGGCATCCCTAACCCCCACATTGTTCAAGAGTTACTGTACATATATTTGCATACAGCATATGTGCATAGCCAGTGTGTACGAAGGACTATGCAGGAGGCTGAGAAGAAGAACTCTACTCATTTAAAGCCTCAATCCTTAGAATATTTTACAACAGCTATATATTGATAGTATAACCTTAAAGTCAAAAACAAAATAGCCACACAAGGCAAGCATTTAAATACCAAGTAAGGTCTCTCACTGCAATTCATTTAAGGGGAACTTTTCAAGCTAGACATGCATAATAGTCAAAACATTACCTTCCCCTCCTGTGATTTAGCCCCAGCCCATTATCCTGTTCAAGGCTGAGCAATCAAAGACTGTTACTAGAGTTCATTCCTCCAATGTCCCTTCAATGTTTACTTTATTCTACTCCCTACAGATTCCCAGTATACCATGACTTACACTGGGTAATTAGCTCTCCCCCCAACTTTTTTTGTAAAGAGGGCTCTAAAACAGAAAACCTCTATTATTCGACAAGCTGGCCTAGTTTATGTTCAAACATCAATGCCTTAAAACAGTTGCTGACACTTGAAATAGAAAATTAAGAAAAAACAGAAATAGAAATTAAAAAAAAAAACCAAAAACTTCAATTTAAGATCTTACTAACCTGTCCATAATTAGTCCATGAGGAATAAACACCTTTTCCAAATCCTCAGCGTAATGATGAGGTATACAAAATAAATCTAGGTCATAACCTGGTTCATCATCACTAATCTGAAAAAGAAATATGACTGTTTCAGTGACAGCATTATACGACTGAATTTAGATGTTAAAAAACCTTAGCCTATGAGAGAAATTTAGGGGCGCCTGGGTGGCTCAGTCGGTTGGGTGTCTGACTTCGGCTCAGGTCATGATCTCACAGTTCGTGGGTTCAAGCCACGCATCAGGCTCTGTGCTGACCGCATACTCAGAGGCTGGAGCCTGCATCCGGATTCTGTGCCTCCTTCTCTCTGCCCCTCCCCCGCTCATGCTTTGTCTCACTCTGTTTCTCAAAAATAAATAAATGTAAAAAAAAATTTTTTTAAATAAAAATAAAAACAAAAAAAAGAGAAATTTAGGTATGAGACATCAAGAATTTTCTGTAACTTTGTAGGTATGACAATGAATTATAGTTATATAAGAAATGAACTGTATGCTTTAGAGATGAATAGTTAAGATTGTATCAGTAAAATGACATGTATGAAATTTCATTTAGCTCCGCAAAGAGAAAACGAAAAACTTTAAAGAGTTAAGACAAATGTAGCAAAATCTTGATAACATTTTAAACATGGCTGATGAGCATATGGGGATTCAGTATACTATTCTCTCCACTTTTGAGTATGTTTGAAATTTTAGTAAAAACGATTTTAGTAACACTGTAGAAAAAAATTTTCATACACTGTAGTCTAACAAGTTAAAAAATCATACAGAACAAAAGCTGTTGTTTCCTACCCCAAATACAAACAGCCTCTCTCACCTCAGAGTAGGGGGAAAAAAAAAATCACCAAGAAAGCTAAGTGATTTCTTAAAAACCCAAACTCTTAGAAGTCTGAGATTGTTATAATCAATCCATGAGGTGCCTTCCTAGCAGATACTCCACGATTGCTTGAGTAGAACCATATTTGGCTGTCTTCGTATGCCCAATAGCTGGCATACAAACTATTGAATAAAACCGATGATGTGGTACCTGTGGTGGTAAAATGTACTATGATTATAGTTTTATAAATATTATACATGTACCTATACAGAAAAAATATAATAAAATCATAACAGCTATTATCTTGGGGAAGAGAGTTATAGTGATTTTACTTAGTTCTTTATACTATATATTGCAAATTTCCTTCATTGAGTATATACTGCTTTTTAAAAAAATTCAGTAGTCTTTCTTTTAAATTATTTGTGGCATTATGTGTTTTTTTTACACACATCTAAAAAGTACAGGAATTCTGAAAGATGTATGAAAGTAAAATCTACAAACAAAAATTCTAATCCCAAAAAATAAAAAAGAAGTGAGGAGGGGAAGGGAGAGGGAACAAAGGAGGAAAGGAAGGAGTGGAAGAAGGAAGAAAGGGTGGGTGGGCATGAAGGAATATACCAAACAGTGGTCAACTACAAGAAGGGGGAACTCGCTGAGTTGCACACTTTAATATTGACCTGGCCTTTTCTTTCATTGTCGATTTCACTTTTTTTTTTTATCATAGGTGATTTATAATTCCTACTCATCATTATATTTAAAATTCAAAGAAATAGGGGCGCCTGGGTGGCGCAGTCGGTTGAGCGTCCGACTTCAGCTCAGGTCATGATCTCGCGGTCTGTGAGTTCGAGCCCCGCATCGGGCTCTGGGCTGATGGCTCAGAGCCTGGAGCCTGTTTCCGATTCTGTGTCTCCCTCTCTCTCTGCCCCTCGCCCGTTCATGCTCTGTCTCTCTCTGTCCCAAAAATAAAGAAACGTTGAAAAAAAAATTAAAAAAAAAAATTCAAAGAAATAAACCAGTTATAATACTCTACTTCACATGATATTCAAGACTAAATATCTTCCAAACCACATTCAAGAAGATGATGATAAGAGCTTTGGCAGTTTTCAAGAAATACTGGTCAAACCATAATTAAATCTCAAAGTATCAGCAAACATCTATTGAACACCTTTCCGTCAGCACTATGTTAGATGCTTAAGGACAGGTAGCTAGGCTTTCAATAAATTTTAAAAATACATACTTAAGATTTATAATATTATTCACAGAATTCATAATTATATTCTGAAAAATCTGAGGTTCGTGTTACTTTTTCTGTCCCAAAAGGTCAGTTTTGAGTTCTCCAGACTTGGGTGGAATTTTAGGTATTGTTTTATCCAGCTGGTGTTACCTTCACACCATTTCCACCTATGCACATGGCCAGGAAGCTGGCAGTGATTCAGGTAGGTGGACCAGGACATGAACACGGGCACGGCCCTGTGGCATGTAGTGCCCAGGCACTCGCTCGGCAGCCAGTTTGAGGGTGGTAGGAAGTCAGTACTAACTTGTTTTTAAACCAACACATATTACTTTCATACACAGCAAGAAAAATTATATTTTTGGGGAAAAAAGATGATGCCAGATCTTAAGATCTGGCATAAAGTACTAATGTGTCTGCTAAACATTCACATCATGTGTATTTCAGAACACTTTCACTACAAAAAGAATGGAAATGGGACATTTGTGTCCCCTATAGGAACATTTCTAAAATACTTTCTAACAAGCAAATATTACTTTTCTAAATTTTATAAACTGAAACTCAGTTCAAGTTTTGGGAAAAGACAGACCTTGCTAGATCCTACGAGATGAGAGGATAAACATTCAAGTCTGGCTCAGAATATATCTGCTATTACCTGACAAGAATGAAAATGTACCACTTTAACTGCTTTAACACTAAGAAGATCCAGAAAACCAAACTGGCTTCCCTGAAGGTTACTCACCACTTCTACCAACTTACTCACTGCTCCGCACAAGCATAAACCAGGACCCACCCGGGACTCTTTGAAACATGCAACATTTATAAAGCCTATAGCTTCTGTGAAAATGGCTCAGTGCCTGGCTATAGGTTTTGCAGGCAGCCTAAGAACTTCATGAGTCTGATTTGTTTCAATCAAAGTCAATGTGAATTCTGCCCAGAGTTCATCCTAGACATGCAGTCTAATATAGACAGAACAGCTGGGATGCACACCAAAATAGGAATTCTACCTCTGTCAAAATACCAAATTAATTTCTAATTCAAAAGTTTCTATTTTCAATCAATACTATTAGATTTATAAATCACATTTAATGTCAAAGGGTTGATTTGTGATTATATGAGAATATTACAAAAAATTACATGCCAACAAACTGGACATTCTAGAAGAAGTGGATAAATTTCTAGCAACATATAACCTCCTAAAACGGAATCAGGAAATAGAAAATTTGAAGAGACCAATTACCAGCAATGAAATTGAATCACTAATCAAAAAACTCCCAACAAACAGAAGTTCAGGACCAGACGCCTTCACAGGTAAATTCTATCAAACACGTAAAGAAGAATTAATACCCATTTTTCTCAAACGATTCCAAAAAACAGAAGAGGAAAGAAAACCCGAATTGCTTCCATGAGGTCTGCATTACCCTGATACCAAAACCAGATAAAGACACTACAAAAAAAGAGAACTACAGGCCAATATCTCTGATGAACACAGATGGAAAAATCCTCAACAAAATATTAGCAAACCAAATCCAACAATACATTTAAAAAATCATTCACCACGATCAAGTGGGACTGATTTCTGGGATGCAAGGGTGGTTCAATATTTGCAAATCAATCAATGTAATACATCACATTAGTAAGAAAAAGGATAAAAACCATATGATCATTTCAATAGATGCAGAAAAAGCATATGACAAAGTACAACATCCATTCTTGATAAAACTGTCAACAAAGTAGTTTTAGAGGGAACATACATCAACATAATAAATACCATATATGAAAAACCCACAGCTGGGGCGCCTTGGTGGCTCAGTTGGTTAAGCATCTGACTTCAGCTCAGGTCACGATCTCACCGTTTCTGAGTTCGAGTCCCGTGTCGGACTCTGTGCTGACAGCTCAGAGCCTGGAGCCTGATTCAGATTCTGTGTCTCCCTCTCTCTCTGCCCCTCCCCTGCTCATGCACGCTCGCTCTCTTTCTTAAAAATAAATAAACATTAAAAAAAAACCCACAGCTAAAATCATACTCATGGTGAAAAACTGAGAGCTTTTCCCCTAAGGTCAGGAAAAAGACAAGGATGTCCACTCTCACCACTTTTATTCAACACAGTACTGGAAGTCCTAGCCACAGCAATCAGACAAGAAAAATGGAATAAAAGGATTCAAATTGGTAAGGAAGAAGTAAAACTTACACTATTTGGAGATGACATGACACTATATGTAGAAAACCCTAAAGACTCTACTGGAAAAACAACTAGAACTTCAGTAAGGTCGCAGGATACAAAATCAATGTAGAGAAATCCATTGCATTTTTATACACTAATGATGAAGTAACAGAAAGAGACACTAAGAAAGCAATCCCATTTACAACTGCACCAAAAATAATAAAACACCTAGGAATAAACTTAACCAAGGAGGTGAAAAGATCTGTACTCTGAAAACCATAAAACACTGATGAAAGAAACTGAAGACAACATGAACAAATGGAAAGATATTCCATGCTCATGGATTGGAAGAACAGATATTGTTAAAATGTCCATACTACCCAAAGCAACCTACACGTTTAATGCAATCTCTATCAAAATACCAACAGCATTTTTCACAGAACTAGAGCAAATAATCCTAAAATTCATATGGAACCACAAAAGACCCTGAATAGCCAAAAAAAAAAAATCTTGAAAAAGAAAAGCAAAGCTTGGAAGTATTATAATTCCAGATTTCAAGTTACACTACAAAGTTGTAGTAATCAAAATAGTATGATACTGGCACAAAAATAGACACCTAGATCAATAGAACAGGATAGAAAGCCCAGAAACAAACCCACGATTGTATGGTCAATTAATCTTCAACAAAGCAGGAAAGAATATGCAATGGGAAAAAGTCTCTTCAAAAAATGGTGTTAGGAAAACTGGACAGCCACATGCAAAAGAATGAAACTGGACTACTTTCCTACACCATACACAAAAATAAACTCAAATTGGATTAAAGACCTAAATGTGGGGCCTGAAACCATAAAAATCCTAGAAGAGAGCACAGGCAGTAATTTTTCTGACATCAGCGGTAGCAACTTCTTTCTAGATAGGTCTCCCTGAGGCAAGGGAAATAAAGATAAACTATTCAAGTTTATCAAAATAAAAAGCTTCTGTTCAGCAAAGGAGACAATCAATAAAACTAGAAGACAGTCTACTGAATGGGAGAAGATATTTGCAAATGACATATCCAAAAAAGGGTCACTATCCAAAATATATAAAGAACTGACATAACACCCAAAAGACAAATAATCCAATTAAAAAATGAGCAGAAGGGGCCCCTGGGTGGCTCAGTTGGTTAAGTATCCAACTTCAGCTCAGGTCATGATCTCACAGTTTGTGAGTTCGAGCCTTGCATCAGGCTCTGCACTGTCAGTGCAGAGCCTGCTTGGGATTCTCTCTCTGCCCCTCCCCTACTTGTGCTCTCTCTCAAAATAAAGAAACTTCTAAAAAATGAGAAGACATGAACAGACATTTCTCCAAAGAAGACATACAGATGGCCAACAGACACATCTGAAAAGATGCTCAACATTACTCATCATCAGGGAAATGCAAATCAAAATTACAGTAAGATATCACCTCACACCTGTCAGAATGGCTAACATCAATAACACAAGAAACAACAGGTGATGGCTAGGATATGGAGGAAGGGGAACCCTCTTGTACTGTTGGTGGGAATGCAAACTCATGCAGCCACTGTAGAAAACAGTATGCAGATACCTCAGAAAGTTAAAAATAGAACTCCCCTACGATCTAGGAATCACACTACTGGGTATTTACCAAACAACAAAACAAAACACTAATTCAAAGGGATACATGCACCCTTATGTTTACTACAGTATTATTTACAATAGCCAAATGATGGAAGCAGCCCAAGTGCCCATCGATTGATGAATGCATAAAGTATATATATATATATATATATACACACACACACACACACACACATATATATATGCAGACACACAGATGTGTAAAGATGCTGTGTGTATATATATATGTGTGTATATATATATATACACATACATACATACAACAGACTATTATTCAGCCATAAAAAAAGAATGAAATCTTGCCATTTGCAACAACACGGATGGAGCTAGAGAGTATAATGCTAAGTAAAATAAGTCAGTCAGAGAAAGACAAATATCATATGATTTCACTCATATGTGGAATTTAAAAAAACAACGAATAAGGGAGAAAAAAAGACAAACCAAGAAAGGGACTCTTAACTATAGAGAACAAGCAGATGGTTACCAGAGGGGAGGCGGGTAGGAGGGAGATGGGTTAAACAGGTGATGGGGATTAAGAGTACACTTACTGTGATGAGTACTGAGTAATGTACAGAACTGTTGAATGACTATATTATACACCTGAAACTAATATCACACTACACTAATTGTACTGGAATTAAAATTTAAAAAAAAACAGTACCATTTTTAAAAAGGGTTGATTTGTGCTTTCAAGCATAAAAAACATGTTAAAATATAACCCTTTCCAAAAGGCAGAAACAAAAAAAAAATCTTAAAACTTGTATCACTTGAGGGACTTTAGGCATGAATTCACAACTCTATTAAAATTAACTATAAATAAAAGGGGTCTATTGATGGAGGTCCTAATTTAAGAAATATATGATTGGCCATAGGTAGATAGTTTGTTGTCAGAACTGGGCAATGGGTATATGATGGTCTGTTATACTATTATGTCTACTTGTAGATATTTCAAATATAAAGTTAAATACGGAGCAATTTATTTAAATGATGACAAGGCACCAACATCAACTTTTCCCAATTTTTACATGTAATGAAAAGTCCAAGTCTTTCAAATCCATATATAATGACCAAATATTAGAATACTAATTTTAAAATGGTGAGGACCTTATCCAGAACCTGTATTATTACTAATACTCAAATATTTATTGAGAACCTACTGTGTTGTACATACTAGACAGGATTAGATAAATTTGACACACCTACCCTCAAAGAGCTTACAGTATAGAAGACATGACATGCATATGAATAACCATAAGACAGTGTTAAACCACTATGAAAAAGATATAGGTGATGCATGCTGGGAATTTAGAGAGTACTCAAACTCTCAGAAGCCTCACGTGCACCTGGACCAATGATAAGAAATGAGATATAATTCAATGAACACGAACATGGTCTTTTTTTTTTTTTTATTTTAGAGGGAAGGAAAGGGGCAAAGGGAAAGAGAGAAAGAAAGAGACAGAGAGACAGAAAGAGAGAGAGAGAGAGAGAGAGAGAGAGAGAGAGAGAGAGAGAGAGAATCTGAAGCAGGCTCCACACTCAGCGTGGAGCTCGATGGGGGGGCTCAATCCCACGACCCTGAGATCACGACTTGAGCCAAAATCAAGTCAGACAGACACTCAACTGACTAAGCCATCCAGGTGCCCCCAGGAACTTGTTCTTAATCATCCCAAACACCAAAACTTCATATTAAATGGGTCCAATAACTCCCATCTCCACCACAAGAGCTAGATAGAAATATACTCGGTGGCCTTTAATCTTATTAGCCCTTATTTGTCTGATTTGATATTAATATCTGATATTAACCTCATCTGATTTGGATTAGCTAACAATCCAGTGGCTGCTTTGACAGGAAAGGATTGCAATATATTAAATTACATAAAAATGCATTTAGCATTCACTTTGGTAAGGCACTGTGCAGTAAATTTTGTAGGGAGCATACAAAGATGATTTTAAACTGAGAGCCCTCAAAGAGCTTATACATAATCTAGTAGAAAAGACATACATACAACTATACAGCACAATAAAGCTTGTCATTTGTACATGAATCTAATTTGACCAGCCCACAAATTTGTGATTGTCAACAGCGGTTATACATGCACTAAAGATAAACCTGGAACCCAGCACCAATGACCCCCCCCCCCCCCCACAGCCTACCGAGCTTCAAGTAGCCTGTTGCCTGGTTGTAAACAGAGTGAAGTACACTGGCATGTCTCTAATACTGAATTAGCACAGTTTTCTAAATCAACCAGGCAATAGTTGATTATGAATGTAAGTCACACTTCGAAATGAATGTAAACCACATCTGTTTTATTGGTGACTTGGTGTGGCATGTCTAAGCATGTGGTGATTACCGACACCTTCTAAAACAACTGTATTAGTCTGCTGGAGCTGCCCTAGCAAAATCCCACCAGCTGGGTGGCTTAAACAACAATAATTTATCTCTTGCAGTTCTGGAAGCTGGGAAGTCCAAGATCAAGATGCCAGCAAAACAGGTTTCATTCCGAGGCCTCCTCTCTAGGTTTGTAGGCAACTGCTTTCTCCTAGCTATGTGCACAGTGGAGGGTGGGGAAGGGAGCTCTTTGGTGTCTTTTCTTAAAAGACCAGGACCCCAATCTCATGACCTTATTAGTAATCCTAATTACTCCACAAAGGGCCCCATCTCCAAATACCACACAGTGGGCAGCTGGGGCTTCAACATATTTATCTGTTGGCTATTACTGGAGATACAAATGTTCAGTCCATAACAAGAACCGGACATAAAATGGCTAAAGAAGATCACAAAGAAGGTTCTGGATGGCTCTGGGAAGAGCCCAACCCGAAAACATTTGGGGAAATGGGACACGTGAGTGGCTCACTTGGTTGAGTGTCCAACTTTGGCTCAGGTCACGATCTCATGGTTCGTGGGATGGAGCCCCGTGTCGGGCTCGCTGCTGTCAGTGCAGAGCCTGCTTTCGATCCTCTTTCTCCCTCTTTCTCTGCTCCTCCCCCACTCACGCTCTCTCTCAAAAATAAAAAAAAGCTTAAAATATGTGGGGGCACCTGGGTGGCCCAGTCAGTTAAGCATCTGATTCTTGGTTTGGGCTTGGGTTATGATCTCATGGTTGGTGAGTTCGAGCCCCATACTGGGCTCGGTGCTGTCAGTGTGGAACCTGCTGGGGATCCTCTCTCCCTCTCTCTCTGCCCTTCCCCCCGCTCTCTCTCAAAAATAAATAATAAAACATTTTTCTAAAATGGAGATGTTAAAAGGCACCTGGGTGGCTCAGTCAGTTGAGCGTCTGGCTTTGGCTCAGGTCATGATCTGATGGTTCCTGGGTTTGAGCCCCATGTCGGGCTTTGCACAGGCAGCACGAAGCCTGCTTCGGATTCTGTCTCCCCCTCTCTCTGCCCCTCCCCTGCTCTCTCTCTCAAAAATAAACATTAAAAAATGGAGGTTAAGAGCAGACTCTGGGTCCAGATAAGTCAGATTCAAATCCTAGCATTGCTGGGTGATCTTGGATAAGTTACTTAACCTCTCTGAGCCACATAAATTTATTTTTAAATTTAAAAATATCAAATCAGTTAATATATGTAAAGAGCTTAGAACAGAAACCAGAACATACTAAACACTATACGAGTGCCTGTTATTACTAACGTGCAATTTTTGGCAAGGAAATAAAAAAAGAACAGTACTTTGCAAACCAAAAACACAACGAAGATCTTAACGTTCAAATGAAACTAACAATAGCTAGTTCTAGCAATAATAATTCACTGTATGCTGGGGCAGGCATCACACCCCAAAGCTAAAAACATCTAACTTCCTCAGCAACTGAGTAAACACAAAAGCCCCCACCATTTTTTGAGTACCTACAATAGTATACAATAAGCATACCACTCAAGGGCATGGACTCTTGAGAGAGACCTAGGCTTGAGTCGGAGTTTCTCTTTGCAACTATGTGACGTGGGTATGGCAAGAAGTAAGGCTCCAAAGATTCCTCCTCTGTAAAATGGTAATAATCATGCTATTGTTACAGAGTTGTTTCAAGGAGTAAACAGGACTATGTAGGTAAACACGATGATAGCTATTATTACTATTCCCAGTCAAGGACCACGGAAAGGTTGTTTAAGCAGTCTTACAATATTTCAGTAACACCCAGAGGTAGCTAGTACCTCAGTTATACATTAGGGACACTTAAGCCCAGAAAAGGGAAGTAAGTTACCCAAGGCCACACAGCTAGTAAACAGCCCAAGCAAGCAGGATTCCAGGCCAGACTCCACGAAGAACTCTGCCCTTTACCTTAAGCCATCGTTCCCAATATCAACAGAATCCTTCCTTTTGGGGGGCTCAAGTGGTTAATTATTCACTCAACAAACCATTATTGAGAATTTCTTACATGCCAGGCACTGTCCTATATGCTGTGGTTATGGTGGCGATTCCTGGCCTTATAAAGCTTCTGTTTTAGTGGGAGAGACAATCAACAGGTAATCAGGTAACTGCTAAAATATAATGATGACGATGATGCAGACTGAGGCATGTAACTATTGGGAGGGGTGTTGGCCGTTTTAGCAAGCATGATCGGAAGGGGGGGGGGGGGGGTGCAGCTTGGCTTGTTCCAGAAACAAAAAGAACCAATGAGGTTGGAGACAGGATACAGAGCCTGGTGATGGTACGAATGTCCTTGAAGGTAAGGACCAGATTCGCACTTTTTGTCCCCGCAGCATCAAAGAACGTAGGATCCGGATCGAGACACACCTGAATTCGAGGCCTAGCTCCCTCTGGGCGGAGAGAAAATTACCTAATACCGTGTCACTATTTTCCTCGTGTGTAAAAACGCGGGCATGGTTACCGCTACCAAGGCTGCTGTGAGGGTTCAAGCAGGCAATGCGCATTCGCACGGTCATTATGGCATTTGCGGAACTCGGTGCAAGTACCAGTCCCCGCATGCCCTCCCACGTGGCCGCTCCCGTGCCTGCGCCCTCTATTACAGGGGCCCCGAAGACCTCAGCGGCATACCCCCAGTTTAGAGAAGGGCCTCTCCGGACAAGGCCCCCACCCGCGGCGTGCCGGATCCTTCCCGAACTGGCCCGCGGGCCCTCCCCGGCAGCACGAGTCCGCCAAAGCGCCATCCCCACCCTCCCCTGCCACACGCAGCCCCCCTCCCCCGGGCTGTCCCGAGGCACCCACCCCGCACCTCGCCACGCATCCCCCACGCCACCCCGTGTGACGTAAAGCCCGAGCCGGGACGCGGCGGTCGCCCCCCGCCCCTCCGGGCTTCCCCGGGCCACACCGGCCGGCGCCCGCACTGCGGGCCGCGAGGCTCAGGTGCCGCGGGCCGAGCCGCTCACCACGACGCTGGGGCTGCGGGTCGCCATAACGGAGCCGATGGGCGCGCGCGCCGAGGGCAGCCGGAGGAGGAGGAAGCCGGAGGCGCCACAGAGGAGGAGGCGGAGGCTCCGCAGAAGGCGGCGACGCGCGGGAGAGCGGAAAGAGCCGCTCGCTCGTGCACTCTAGG